>NC_140167.1:107778563-107875623 GCF_963971535.1 Notolepis coatsorum | reverse complement strand
CGCCATGCGTGCATGCATGCTGTGTGCAATTAAAATATTATGGCACACCGAAATGATGTTGTTTCATGCAAAATATTAAGTGTTCGATATTGGGTCAAGTGCAAGTGTGAGTTATAGTGCAGGTAAACATGGCGTCGCCATGCGTGCATGCATGCTGTGTGCAATTAAAATATTATGGCACACCGAAATGATGTTGTTTCATGCAAAATATTAAGTGTTCGATATTGGGTCAAGTGCAAGTGTGAGTTATAGTGCAGGTAAACATGGCGTCGCCCTCGTGCGTGCCATGCATGTCAAGCCGCATCTCCATTTTAGGTTTGTTTGCACATTATGTCCTATTATCGGGTTTGAGGGAGATTAATTTGGTTAGGTTGAGTGTCATGCAGGCGTCGCGTCCTCATGGCATGCATGGTCGAAGCCACATATCTCCATTTCTTTGAGCTTGTAAATTGATGTTTGTAATATATATATATTTTTGACAAAAGGAGGTTTGAGAGAGATATTAATTCACGCTCTCATTCATCTCCGCTCTCTCTCTCCCTCCCTCCCTCTCTCTCTATCTCCTCTCTCTCTCTATCTCCTCTCTCTCGCTCTCTCTATCTCCTCTCTCTCGCTCTCTCTCGATCTCCTTCTGATTGATGGTTAAACATTCAAACTGTGAAAATTATGATCATGTTTTTGTAAGCTAATATATAGTATGAACTTGTTATATTGAGTTGTAAGTTATTCTGGTATATGTTTCATGGAGGTCTAAACGTTGTATTTTTTCCCTTGCCTTTCAGGTAGCAAGTGCTGCTGGGAAATATTCAAATGAGCCAAACAGTAAGCTGATTATTTTTAAATATAAAAACACATTTGTGAGATGGGACTGTATCGTTGAGACCAGAACATAGTTTATTAATCTGTTTCCACAGAGCTCAGTTTTTTCTCATAGTTCCAATATGGTAGTCTGGCAGTGTAAATTGTGTGCAGCTTCTTTGACTTCTAGAATACAGTTATTTAAACACTACAGACTGCAACACAGACACTTTTCCAGAGTCAGTCCTCTTCCATGCCTCCATACTGATTGTATCTGTAAATTTTAAACGCTAAATGCATTAAGTACTCATTTGTCAAGATATCATACTGCACAACTTAGCAGTAGACCAGAACAGAGTCTGAGCCCTGTGGTAATAAAATGCCCTTTGTGCGCATTTCGGGAACCCTTTTCTGAATCAATTTTCTTAAGTCATCTCAGAAAGCATTTAAAAAATAATGAAACAGTGACATGCCCATATAAGGATTGTAGCTATAGCACAAATGTTTACTCTTCATTCAATTGCCATAAAAACAGAGTACACCAATTAAGTCTTGCATCAGACTTAAAAGCTGTCGTTGTTGAGGATCCCCAAGACAGGATTTCTGAGGTCACTAGTGATTTGCATGAAGAATGTCCAGGCCAGAGCATAGAAGTGGTGGATGATGATGATCAATGTGACACTGACAATCTAAGAAATCAACTTAAAATGAACCTATCTTCCTTGTTCCTAAAGATGCAGGCTATCCTCCATGTCTCAAACACAGCTATTCAAGAAATAGTAGACCACTTGAATCAGGTCTTCTCCTTATCTCAGCCATTGATCAAGGAGTCAGTTAATGACATATTGCAGAGAAATGGTCACAATATTGCAGAACCTACACTGGATGAAGTTGTTGGCGCTGTCATGAACTGCAATGTTCTGTCTACATCTACCTCTGAAGGTGCAGAGTTGTGTTCAACCAAGCGCAGAAAAAGCTTTATGGAGCGCAACTATCCATGTGTAATGCCAGTAGAGTATCAGTTGGAGCAACCAGGACATACCAGCATGTATGTTCCCATCCTTTCAATGATTCAAGAGTTGTTTAAAAACACAGACATCCTTGACAAGATTACAGAACCAAATACTACATCTGGTCAATATGTGTCATGCTCTGATGGCTCCCATTTCCTTGAAAATGAGTTACTGTCAACAGGGAATCTCATCCTACCACTTCAGCTATATATAGATGATCTGGAAATTGCCAATCCACTTGGCACATCACGTAAAATTCACAAACTTTGTGCTATATATTGGGTCCTTGCCAATGTGCCACCAAAATACCGATCAGCATTACACGCTATACAGCTGGCAATGCTGGTAAAAGTGACAGACCTCCGTAGGTATGGATATGCAGCTGTACTTGCTCCATTGCTGCGTGATGTTCATACTCTGGAACAAGATGGTGTTTTCATTGAAAGAGTTGGTCAGAATGTCAAAGGCACAATCTGGTGTGTTTCTGCCGACAATCTGGGCGCTCATGGATTCGGTGGCTTTGTGGAGTCATTTAGAGCAGGCTATGTTTGCAGATTCTGTCTGGCCACAAGTGAACAGTTTCAAACAACTGAAGTCAGAGAGGGAGAGTTTTCTCTGAGAACCAAAGTCAGCCATGACCTGCATGTACAAACTGCACATGACACTTCGAGCAGCCATTTTGGTGTTAAAGGTGGCTGTGTCTTACGTGAATCCCTGAATTACTTTCATACAATCACAGGATTTCCTCCAGATATACTTCACGATCTTCTGGGAGGTATGGTTCCTGTGGAGCTTTCTCTCTGTGTTAAAGAGATGATTCGGCGAAAGTACTTCACTTTAGAGTATTTGAACAAAAAGATTGCATCATTCCCGTATCAGCACGCTGATAAAGTGGATAGACCTCACCCAATTCCCCAAACATTTGTTTCTCGAGGAACAATAGGAGGCAATGGGCATGAAAATGCCACTCTGCTCCGACTGCTTCCATTACTTGTAGGCAGTGTAGTACCAGTGGGTGATGCAGCATGGGCAGTTTTGATGGAGCTGAAAGAGGTGCTAGAGTTAGCATTGTGCCCATCATATACTGATGAAACCTTAGACTATTTTCAGTGCAAAATAAGTGATCATAGACAGGTACTATTAGAGGTTTTCCCTGCAGTTAAACTCCGTCCTAAACATCACTATGTGGAGCATTATCCCGCTCTAGTTAAGTGCTTTGGACCCCTGCTGCATGTTTGGACCATGCGATTTGAGGCCAAGCACCGCTTTTTCAAAAGAGTGGTGCATGACACTCAAAACTTCAAAAATATCTTGAAGACGATGGCAATCAGACACCAACACATGATGGCATATCATCTTGCTTCACCATCATATTTCAAGCCAAAAACCCAGGCATCCAGGGTTGACTCTGTTCTGGTTTCATCTCTACCAGCAGTAGCTCAGGTACACATTAGAGGACACACAGTTAGTGACACAATCTACCAGACATCAAAGGTAACCATTGATGGCACAGACTATGTCTGTGGAATGTTTCTCTCCGTCAGAGTCAGTGGTGGACTGTCTACATTTAGCCAAATAGAACAGATCTACCTTGTGAATAACGAGGTTTCTTTTCTGTGTTGAGACTATGACTCCTGGTATATAGAACATCTTAGGTCCTATGAGCTGTCAACCACACAACCACATCTGTCCATCTACCTACAGTCTGGTCTCAATGATACAGTCCCACTCTCAGCATACAAGATCGATGGTCTGCTGCTGCTGCTGACTCCCAAGCGATTCATTCAAGTGAAACGGAACTGAGTCCAGCTAATGGTGAATAGTTATTTTATTAATCAATTATTGTGTCTTTATTCACTCGTTGTGTAATTGACCAGTTTATATTCTGTATAAGTTCATATTCTGTATATGTTAATAATGACGCTTTCTGTGTTGTGTTTATGATTACTCCTTAGGTCCTTGAGCTGCTGTCTGTCGACCGGACCACATCTGTCCACTGTCCATCTACCTGCAGTCTGGTCACAACGAAACAGTCCCACTCTCAGCATACAAGATCGATGGTCTGCTGCTGCTGCTGCTGCTGACTCCCAAGCGATTCATTCAAGTTTCCATAGCACAATGGCAGCTGCCTCCCCACAACCCATGATCCTTTGTGTTGTTGAGCCAGACCGGGCTAGAAAATTAAAACTCAGTTCACGACCCGCCTCTGTTGATGCACTGATCACGATTATAAAAGAACAGTTGGAAATATACCTTGACTTCAGTTGCTGTATGAAGATCCAGACTTTGATGGGAAACTTACTTCCCTTGATGACATTACGGAATTGCCACAAAAAGCTGTTGTGCACATTTCACTTTCGCTCGACTCCAGCTCTCTCGCATCTACTGATATACTTTCAGATATATCATCTCCAGAACGTCTAAGCAGATGGCCTCCATGTCCTTTTCCAGTTCCTACATTTGCATTCGATGTTGAGCTGAAACTTAGAGACGGAAACAACGAATTTGAGAAGAACAAGAGACACCTTAAGTTGACAAGAGACCTAAAGCACGACATCTTAGAAAAGCTTGCATCTACAATGTATGCTTTCAAGGCTTATCCAAGTGATAAAGAGATAGCAGTGGCTTCTGCGGCTCTTGTCGCCAAACATCCCTGCTTGAAGGAAGCAGGATCTGAGACCGGCTGCAATGGATGGAAGAACAGCATCAAATTCAAGATGGGCAATTTCAGGAACAAGCTGAGACGGGCAGGATGTGAGGGGGTCACTGTAAATGCTGGAAAAAGAGGTAGAAGCAATCCTGATGGCGAACCTTCACATTCCAACATTAAAAGACCCAAGCGAGCAGAAGTAAACTTCCTACCCAACTATCCCCAAGGAGAGGATTCCTTGAGGCTTGAGCAGTTGAGGCAGACAATTGCTGAAGAAGTCAAGAAGACTGAGAAGAACCTGCCCCTCATTAGAAAGCTGATGCAGACCACATTTGCCCTGCGCCGACAGACCATAGTAAAGTCCAGCCCACCAGTGAAAGAGCTCATGGACCTCTGGCCTGCTCTCAAAATGGAGTCTGAGGTAATATAGATCAGCTCTCTCTTTCCTGTGTTAACATTTGGCACATTCTGTGTGTTTTAAAGTGAAACTTGTGATTCTTAAGCCTGGTTTATATACTCTAGCGGCGCATCTGCGTGTGTTCTGTGCGCCCCCGCGAGCTAGTCATCAGCGACCGATTCCGCAAAGCATGTAATGACATGGTTGACCAGAAATCCCGCCGTCATGCTCTGAAGCCCAAACCAAACAAAGTAAGAGATCCACCAAGTTGAAGTGACTAATTGATGTTGATATACTATATTGTCCTGCTGTTTTTAAATATAGGTGTATGCAGAGTTCCAGCTGATTACCAACCAGAACCTGCCCAACACATTCTACGCTGAGCTTGACCGCCATCTTCCTCGACTGATGACGTTATTCAGACAGAAGGCGTCCAAAACTGGGAACACAGCAGATGCTTTGGCTCACATTTTAAAAATCCACGATGAACAGGTGAATAGATTATTATACATGTCATAGGTCGAACCTCTGTAACATTGAACAGGTTCAATGATTCAAATGAGCATTTGAATTTTACAATTAGTCCACCATTGTGTTTGCCATTTTTCTGATTGCATTAAAGATGTGAACATGTTATTTGTGGACATATCTGATTGGACTGTTTAAAATCCGCTTTGTTCAGTAAACATTTCCATATAATACAATTCTTTTTCTTCTTCTTAATCTTACATCTTAATAGGAAATCCATGATGTTCACACCAGGCGTACCACTGTTCTCCATGCCCTGCCTGTGTATCTGCATGAGGAAGTCGCTGGATTTTTCAAAACCTGCACAGTGAGTCAGAGTAAAAATAATTTACAGTACAACTGTATATTAAGTGAACAGTTAATCAAAATGCTAAGTATCAGTCTTCCTTCCTTCCAGGTCTCCCTTGTGAAAGAGATATTTGATCTTGACGGGACTAACCTGGTTAAATAAAAATAACCTTCTCACCAAAAAAATTGTTCTAACTAAAATATAAACAACTTACAAACACAACTCCATATACTTAGCGTTGTGCTGCACTTTGTAGAAACCATGGATTTATTTGTGATTATTATGTCTCTTTCATTCCTTCAGGACACGTCTGATGAGCCAGAGCTTCAGGGTGTTGCAGTGGCCCTCCTTACTTTCATCAGTGACGACCATGACACAAGTCCAGTTCACTACCAGCCTGTGACAATCTCTGTTGTCATTGAAAGTCACATCATGATCAGCCTCCCCAGATTTGGTGATTCCTTCCTGGTAATGTTTGGACTAATCTATGCACTACACCTCAGCTACCCCAAGGGACTTACCAACACTTTTGAATTCATTCAGAAGATTTTACTAGGTCTAGAAGCTGGTAAACTGTCGCCCAGGTTGCAGACTCTCAAGAATGACTTGATGATGCAATAATTTTTTTTTCTTCTGATTTTTCAATGGATTTTCTCCCCGTCCCAATTAGTCGTTGTGCCAATCCCCCCCCCCCCCCCCCCCCCCTCCCCTACCTGGTGCTGTATGCATGTTCTCCTACGAGTCGGTATAAGGGCGTCCCGAGTCGATCGCACGCTTCCCCCGAGACATGCGCCGACAGCCAGTGACGTCTTTTCACTTGGCAGCGAGGGCTCTCATTGGTGAAGTGTAACGTGTGGGAGGGCACGCTATCTCCACCAAGTCCTGCCCCGCTTAGCAAGCGCCGAGACCTGACCTGTAGGCGTCGCTGTCCACAACGCCAGATTCCCACCCGCCAGCTTCCCCACCCCCTAATACTGCCGAATTGTATTAGTGTGAACGGCCAGCCAAGCTGGTGACAACGCAGGGAGTTGGATTCGAACACGCGAATCCAGTGTCTCCAGCGTTGGTGACGAACGCAATCTCCGCTACGTCACCTGACCGCTCTTGCATTAAACTTTTGAAGGTATTATTTTGACATGACAAGGAAATTAATACCTCATCCCACATCCTTCTTTCAGATGAGTTTCTATTCCTTACTGTAATCAGTGATCATAACACAAGTCCAGTTCACTACCAGCCTGTGACAATCTCTATTGTCATTGAAAGTCATATCATGATCAGCTTCCCCAGATTTGGTGATTCCTTCCTGTAATGTTTGGACTAATCTATGCACTACCCCAAAGCACTTACCAACACCTCAAAAGTGTGTCTATAGAAACTCATCTGAAATGTCTTGTCATGTCAAAATAATACCTTCAAAAGTTGCTGTACTACTTTGCAGATGTTCAGCCAAATAGGTCCAACGTTTGTTTCTCGAGGAACAATAGGAGGCAATGGGCATAAATGCCACTCTGTTCTGACTGCTTCCATTGCTTGTAGGCAGTGGTAGAGTTAGTGTTCTCAGTACAGAGTACAAGGCGATATACCAGGAGCCATAAACGCAACACAGAAGCGTTATTATTAACATATACAGAATATGAACTTATACAGAATATGAACTGGTCAATTACACAACTAGAGTGAATAAAGACACAATAATTGATTAATAAAATAACTATTCACCATTAGCTGGACTCAGTTCCGTTTCACTTGAATGAATCGCTTGGGAGTCAGCAGCAGCAGACCATCGATCTTGTATGCTGAGAGTGGGACTGTATCCTTGAGACCTTGTAGGCAGTAGTATACTGCCCTGTCAAGGGCTAACCGCAGTAACTTGAAAAAAGTAAAAATTTAGTTATGAGTGAAATTGACCTTGTCAATAAATGTTTTATCTTGTGACCAAGTTTCAGATGTTAATGTCGCTCAGTTTTGGAGATATGGGGTTTTAAAAACTGCAGTAACAACAAAATCACACTCAAAACCCAGGCAGACCGCAGTAACTTCCAAACAGTGAAAAATGGCTTTAAAGTGTTTTGACTTGCCATCCAAAATGTGTTATAGGTAAATAGATGATAGTACCCAGATTTAACATGTATTAATGAAGTAATCTTTAGGCATACAAAAATATGACATAATTATTTTAATTAACCCCAAAAAAGCAGATATTGCACTCTGCTGCACTTAACCTAGCCATTTTGAAAATGAAATTTAATACCTGAATATATTGGAATGATGATGATCCAAATAAAATGGCTAGGTGAAGTTATGAAAGCTGGAGGGAAAACAACATTGCATTTGAAGTTACTGCACTTTGCCTGTACATTACCTGTATAATTATTTAAGGAAATCGTGCAGTAGAGTGCAGTATCTGCTTTTTTGGGGTTAATTAAAATAACTACGTCATATTTTTGTATGCCTAAAGATTACTTCATTAATACATGTTAAATCTGGGTACTATCATCTATCTACCTATAACACATTTTGGATGGCAAGTCAAAAAACTTTAAAGCCATTTTTCTCAGTCTCACTGTTTGGAAGTTACTGCGGTCTGCCTTGACAGGGCAGTATAGTTAGTGTACTGTATAGTGTTCTTAGTACAGAGTACTGTAGTGTTCTAGTTATCATTCTGCAAACATAGCCTGCTCTAAATGACGGATGGTGCCTCTGACATTCTGACTAACTCTTTCAATGAAAACACCATCTTGTTCCATGATACATCATGGAGCAAATACATGCAGCTGCATTTCCATATGTAGGTATGTGCACTATTAACAGTATTGCCAGCTGTATAGCATGTAATGTGGATTGGTATTTTGGTTCCACATTGGCAGGACCCAATATACAGCACAACGTTTGTGAATTTTACATGTGCCAAGGGGATTGACAATTTTCAGATAATCTATACATTTTATTCTGTACTGTACCTTGGTGTTGTCCTCGACGACCAGTTGAACTTCTCTGCTCACATCGCAGCGACGACCAGAACCTGCCGATTCCTCCTGAGCAACGTCAGAAGGATACGCCCCTTCCTGACAAAAGAAGCCACCCAACTCCTCGTCCAATCAACAGTCATCTCCCGCCTCGACTACTGCAATGCACTGCTCGCTGGCCTCCCGGCCACTGCCACTAAGCCTCTTCAACTCATTCAGAACGCAGCGGCCCGCCTGATCTCAAACCTACCGAAGTCGGCCCATGTCACCCCACTTCTTAGGGACCTGCACTGGCTCCCCATTGCTGCACGAATCCGCTTCAAGGCCCTCGACCTAGCATACCGTGCGGCAAAGGGAACCGCTCCCGCCTACCTCCGGTCAATGGTCTCTAACTACACACCCTCAAGACCCCTACGCTCTGCATCTTCTGGCCGCCTCAGACCTACTCCTATCCAAGCTCCGGGAGGGTCATCAAAGAGAAGTCGCCTATTCTCAGTCCTTGCCCCACAATGGTGGAATGAACTACCCACCCCAGTTAGGACAGCCGAATCACGTCCAATCTTTCGCCGTCGACTAAAGACGCACTTCTTCAACCATTATCTGAATTAAAAAAAAAAAAAAAAAAAAAAAAAAAATCTAACCCTAACTAACCGTACTGTCATGCACTTGTCCTAATAAACTAACCTACACTCAGTGATGTACCTGAACGCGTTCAATGAACGATCGTTCATGAACGCGTTCGTATTTTGGGCGAACTTGAACTGAACGTACTGTATATCCGCTAAATGAACGTAATTGAGAACGAGTTCATTCTCAGCCCTGTGTAACGGAGTTCAAAAGTGCGTTCATTCTCGGCACTCTGTTATTATAACGGCGTTCAAAGATGTGCCATATTTCATATGCATTTCAGCCGAAAACTCAGTTAAAACACACTGTAAACTGGACAAAAATGATGCGTAAAAACCACCCGATCTGGCAACGTGCCTGTCACCCCCTGCTATTGGCTACGTGATCAGACTCCTCCTCACAACAAGCAGTGGAACAGTGCTTACAGCAGAATCTGCGCGCAGAAGCCGAGAGGCGCTGCAGCAGCACTCGCTCAGTCAGAGTCAGACTCTAGACGTCGTCGTATGCATTTAAAAGAGTTTACAATTCAAACTATTTGATAAACTTCTACTTTCAGCCCGGAAATGCATTCTGATAAACTGGATTAAGGATAAGCCTCAATTTTTACAAATGTGGTATAGAGAGATCTTCGGTATGCTGCTACCCCATGAAAGACACTGTGCATAGAGGCAACAACGCTTCCTTTCAGGAGGTGTGTGGGCCCCACTATTAGACTATTTTCCTGCTGAAATGTATCGGATCCTTCTAAAGGCCCAATGCCCCATTGTATGGACAGACCTAGGATAGAAAAAATAAATATATGTATGTTTACATGTGAATGGGCTCGAGGCAAGTGCAATAATGTACAGTGCCTGTCTTGGTCTGCTTTCCTTTTTGCTTGTTTTTCTTTTTTTGTTTTTGCTTGCTTATGGTGTGGATGATGGCATATAGATGAACTGGAGGACCCCCCCCCCCCCTTGTCCCAATGTGTGTTTTTGTAATGTAAGTAACTGTACGTGAAACATCTATAATAAAAAAAAAAATTCAAAAAAGAACTAAAAAGAACTAAATTAGTTCATTTTTGAAACCATGAACTTTAGTTCAACATTTTGAATTATGAACTATGAACTGAACTAGTTCATTTAAAAAAATTTGAACTGTGAACTGAACTAGTTCATGTAGAAAGTGAACTTTCCCAACACTGTAGCACTCAACACTTTGATGAACATTGTTGCTCAGCTGATAGAGTTGTGCCCTTCCTGATGGCTTGTCGTACAGAACTTGTAAGTCGCTTTGGATAAAAGCGTCAGCTAAATGACTAAATGTAAATGTAAATGTAAATGTACATAGATACACTGTGTTATCCCAACGGTCACAATAGTTGCCGTCAACATGTTTGCTCATTCTATGACCACACTATACAAATTTGAGTAATTCAGCCAGGATGTAAACGGCTCTGGTCATGTGCACTGCACATATTGAGACCCTTTATTATTTCAATATTTGCTGGAAATACATTGATACATCATTCAGTAACATTTTCAGAGCCTTATAACAAACATTATTACACTATTGTGACCAGAGGGATTAAATGTGTAATATACATTACATTGTATGTACATGTTATAACATGCATGTATTTATTTTCTATATATATTTTCTATATATATTTTCAATTTTAACATTGCCATAATGTTGGAGAGGGCAACACAATGTTTTTGTAAGATAAATAGATGTATACTCTTTGAATAGAAATAAATATAAAGAGTTTGAAGTTGTAACACAATGTTTTTGTAAGATAAATAGTTTCGATGAAGAACAAAACCTCCTAAATGCATACAAAAAAAGGGGAAAACTTCATATCTGCACTTTGCAAGGCACTAATACCTGGTCGGTATTGTTAACATATATAGTCCAAAAACAGTGTACTGTGTTTACAGTGTTATTGTACATTGCCTACAGATTATATATGTATACTCTTTTATACTCTTTGAATAGAAAAAAATAAAAGAGTTGTTTGAAGTTGATATAATGTGCTTGTGTAGTTATTTTTCTGTTAACTTTTTCACATGGATTTTAAAACTGAACCTTAAATTATAGTAACTGCAAATATTTGAGTTGATTAACTTAAAAATTTTAGTTGATTAACTTTAAAAAAAATTAGGCATGGGATGGCCTCAATGTCGTTGAGTTCTGTTAACTTAATCACATGGATTTAAGGTTGAACCTTAAGTCACAGTAACTGAACATATTTGAGTTGCCTCCACTTGAGAACCTTAAGTCACAGTAACTGAACATATTTGAACTGCCTTAACTGAGAACTGTAAGTCACAGTAACTGAACATATTTCAGTTGACACCACTTGAGAACCTTAAGTCACAGTAACTGAATATATTTGAATTGCCTTAACTGAGAACTGTAAGTCACAGTAAATGAACATATTTGAGTTGACACCACTTGAGAACCTTAAGTCACAGTAACTGAACATATTTGAACTGCCTTAACTGAGAACTGTAAGTCACAGTAACTGAACATATTTTGAGTTGACACCACTTGAGAACCTTAAGTCACAGTAACTGAATATATTTGCATTGCCTTAACTGAGAACTGTAAGTCACAGTAACTGAACATATTTGAGTTGACACCACTTGAGAACCTTAAGTCACAGTAACTGAACATATTTGAACTGCCTTAACTGAGAACTGTAAGTCACAGTAACTGAACATATTTGAGTTGCCATCACTTGAGAACCTTAAGTCACAGTAACTGAACATATTTGAATTGCCTTAACTGAGAACTGTAAGTCACAGTAACTGAACATATTTGAGTTGACACCACTTGAGAACCTTAAGTCACAGTAACTGAATATATTTGAATTGTCTTAACTGAGAACTGTAAGTCACAGTAACTGAACATATTTGAGTTGACACCACTTGAGAACCTTAAGTCACAGTAACTGAATATATTTGAATTGCCTTAACTGAGAACTGTAAGTCACAGTAACTGAACATATTTGAGTTGACTCCACTTGAGAACTGTAAGTCAGAGTAACTGACCATATTTGATTTGACTTAACTGAGAACCTTAAGTCACAGTAACAGACCATATTTGAGTTGCCTTAACTGATAATTGTAAGTCTTAGCCAACTGAAAACATTTGAGTTTATCAACTTAAAAAAATT
This sequence comes from Notolepis coatsorum, assembly GCF_963971535.1. Taxonomy (NCBI): domain Eukaryota; kingdom Metazoa; phylum Chordata; class Actinopteri; order Aulopiformes; family Paralepididae; genus Notolepis; species Notolepis coatsorum. Next base: position 107,863,192 of record NC_140167.1, on the reverse strand, counting down.
GAGGCATGGTATGGCCTAAATTTTTTTAAGTTCTGGAAACTTATTCGGGTTTACAGTGTACATTGGAGGGGGTTGGGTTAGGACATTTACAGGGTCCAGTTTCGAATTGCAGTCTCCCGTAGTTGCTCTTTGAGAGTGGTTTTGAAAGTGGGTAGTGATTCACATTCCTTTACAGCAGGGATCAGCAACCTTTTTGATACGAAGTGCCATTTTAAAATGTTCTTGTTAACCAGTGTGCCATATCAATGTTAAGGTTAATTATGACACCACATCACAATGTAAATCTCCAACAGATCTGTAATTCTATTCCATCCATATAGGCAACGTGCATAGCAATAGTTTTAATAACCATTTTCCTCTCATAAATATATAAGAGAATGCTGCCGTCTTTATGAGATGCTTGCTTGCCATACCTGGACACATTCAGCCTTGTCTGCCTCATCCTTTAAAGTTCTCATGTTTGGTCTCAAAATGGCGTTTAACACTCAATGTTCGGCAAACAACAACAGACTGACCCTTCTCATTGGCTCTGACCATGAAATATCCCTGGTATATCAGTCAACCTACAGTACCATAAATAACAGGCTGTGCAACTGCCAATGGCTGTGAAAGAGGTAACTGCATGGGGAGGTAACTCAACATTTCCAAAAAGGTTCCTCTTACACATTTGCTAGTGTGCCATGTTGGTTTAGATAATGTGTACCAATGGTGGCACTCGTGCCTAAGGTTGCTGACCCCTGCTTTACAGCTTTGGGTAGGGCGTTCCACATCGATGTGGCATAATTGCGAACCGTGTTTAGTCCCTTGTTTGAGCCGAATCTGGGTTTAACATGATTTGTGGAGCTCCCTCTGGTGTTGTGATCGTGGTATTCACTGACCTTTGGGAAGTATTTTGACATGTACATGGGTACCTTGGTCGTGTAGTGTATCTTGTAGACCAGGCCCATTGCAAGTTGCTGTACTCTGTCGTCTACTCTAAGCCATCCTAGGTTGTCAAAGTGGGCAGGGGTGAGGTGGGTTCTAGGAGTAAGGTCAAGCAGTAGTCTGACCAGTTTGTTTTGAGATCTGCCAGGTTATGACATTTATGCTTCTACCTAAAACTAGGTTATGTGAGTAGCTGGGATTGGTTCAGGTTCTGATATTGCTGTACAGGCCAAGATTTCACTGATCGCTTTAGTACTTAGACACATAGCACTATGTTGTATCCTCTCACCAGGCTCCAATGCAATGGGGCACATTTTCACATGATGTTGCTGTCAATGACGCATTATACAAAATGGTCATCAGTAGTGGCCACAGAAATAAACCCATATTCCATAATGGGACTTGAGTATACTGAATATTTGACCATACCAAATACCAAATATATTGCCAAAAGGAAAGGCCAATTTAAATTAGTATTAGCAACAGTAACAGTGTATTGCACTACTATTACTACTACTGTTAACTGTTACCCGTTATTGCACAAATGTATTGTTACCTGCTACCTGTTATTGCACAATTTTATTGCAAAATTTTTTTTGTATTGGATTCTATTATATGTTGTACCAATTGCACATCGTTGCGGGCAAGACCACCCGCATTTCATTGTATATCCGTATGCCGTGACAAATAAAACTCTTGACTTGACTTGACTTGATCTCATATAAAAGGCCTTCTAGTAGGCCAGTTGACTAACTCACATAATTAGCATCATATAGCCACAATACTAACTAACAATGCTTTACTTTTTCTCTTTCCTTGGCATGTCTCCCAGGGGGCCCGGAATCACTACTTACTGGTCTGTTTAGTCCTATCTCATTCCTCATCTCTCCTGCTCCATCCCTCATCTGCTGACTGTGGTCATCCTGTCCTGGGTGTGTTTGGTCTCCTGCTCCACTCTTCTTCAGGCTCTGTGATCCTGCACCTTTTTAGGGTGGAGGATATCGGCAGCCATTGGACGTGGTTGGCTGCCTGAATTTAGCTTAAGTCTATTGCTCTTTTTGCCCAACAAAGTAACTGCAATTTTTTTGAGGACCAGCACCATGAAAGGACAAGACAATCTGAATGTGTGCACATAACCTCACCATGCTCACTGAGAACACCTGCACAATGAGGATTACAGTTGATCACAAATGATGTGCTTGTTTATGTGTTGTGCTTGTAGTAGTAGTGTTAGCTTGTGTGCTATTTGATTGTTATTATTTACACTGTTTCTAAACAACTCCTAACTGATCAGAAAAAGTTACTGGAATATGTTGTTTCTTTACACATATGTTGGATTATGTAATTGGTTTGTCTTTTTTATTGGTTTGTCATGACAAACCAATTACATAATCCAACATATGTGTAAAGAAACAACATATTCCAGTTAACGGTATATTTTTTTAATGATTCGTTACGGCGAAATCAATACTTCCATTTGTATAAATTGCATTAAGCGGACCTTAGTATTGCTGCCTGGCTGAGGGGCTTGTTGCGGCTCATGTGCATGCGCACGCTCGGCCAATCAGAGCAACGCGGAAGGGCTTGTTGCTTACCGAAAGTATTCACGCGGTTGGGGCTCCTTTTGCACAAATTACTGCATCAATACAGCTAAATATATACTTTTCCACGATATTCTAATTTATTGAGCTGCACCTGTACATCACTGTGCTCAGGAGGCAAAACGATGTCTAACATGCCTGCCATGTATCACAAACAATACTGTATTTGCAAATCTGGTATGTCATAAATGTATAGATGTAGCAGTACTGTCTATCTGTATGTCATGTATCAAGTTTCAAGTTCAAGTTTCTTTAATAGTTGTCATACAGAAGTACAGAATACTTTTATACAAAATGCTTCTTTCTGTTACGCTCCAGAGACTGTGCTAGACAAAAGATAAGTGAAATAAAATAGTATAGCATGTAAAAAAAATAGAAGTAAAAATAGAAGTCACGTACGTAGACACAGTGTAAGGGCCATATGAGTGTTTTGATTATGTCGGTAGCTTCTCCGATATATATATATATATATTTTGTAATTGTGTTTAGTTTAAGGCACAATTAGGCGCCGGTGTGTAGAATATTAGAATTCATTTTGTCTAGAATAGTGTCTTATTTATGTTTGAACACTAGAGGGCTCACCGCCTCCATTATAGCCAGCTGGAAGTCATGAGATTACTTGAATGTAATTCAAGCATATATACCTTTAGGAGTTGAACATGAAGTAGTATTTTAACTTTGGGTGGAATAAAGTTTTAGAAACATTTGGGATGAATACACCTTTAAAGCTATTTGTGGGAATACACATACAAAAATAAAAACGAAAGAATGGAAAAACATGCAGAACTGATCGCTAATGCTGTCACGTCCCTGATGAAGATGAACAGGAGCACTTGGATTGGCAAGGTATTGTATTGGAGCGGACCCACGACAGGATGAAGGATGACAGGATGGGTCAAGCGCAGATGACATTTCAATGGCAACCCCCCCAAAGGAATGCGTGTGTGCTGCCCATCTCACATGTGTTACAAATAAAGACTTCATAGTCCCATTTCATTCATTTATTCATTCAAACGATTTGGGGTTATAAGCTTTAAAAGGATTTGGGGAAGACACCATAACACAATTGGGTATTCGAACCTTTAAAACCATTTGGGTGGAATACACCTTTAAAATGATTCGGGAAGACACATTTGGGTATTAGAACCTTTAAAACCATTTGGGTGGAATACACCTTTAAAATGATTCGGGAAGACACATTTGGGTATTAGAACCTTTAAAACCATTTGGGTGGAATACACCTTTAAAATGATTCGGGAAGACACATTTGGGTATTAGAACCTTTAAGACCATTTGGGTGGAATACACCTTTAAAATTATTCGGGAAGACACATTTGGGTATTAGAACCTTTAAGACCATTTGGGTGGAATACACCTTTAAAATGATTCGGGAAGACACATTTGGGTATTAGAACCTTTAAAACCATTTGGGTGGAATACACCTTTAAAATGATTCGGGAAGACACATTTTGGTATTAGAACCTTTAAAACCATTTGGGTGGAATACACCTTTAACTGTCCTGCTACTGTTGCATCACTGTGATGTACTGTCCTGCTAACCATTTGGGTGGAATACACCTTTAACTGTCCTGTGACTGTACACCTACTGCACTGCTACTGTACACCTACTGTACTGCTACTGTACACCTACTGTACTGCTACTGTACTGCTACTGTACACACCTCCTGCACATTGTGATGGGGCTGTCCTGCTAACCATTTGGGTGGAATACACCTTTAAAATCATTCGATTTGGGTTATAACCTTTAACACTATTTGGGTGGAATACACCTTTAACTGTCCTGCAGCCATTTTACCACTGTCCACTGTACTGTACAGTCCTGCTACATCACTGTCCTGCTAACCATTTGGGTGGAATACACCTTTAACTGTCCTGCTACTGTTGCATCACTGTGATCCACTGTACTGCTACTGTATTATAACCTTTAAAACAATTTGGGTGGAATACACCTTTAAAATCATTCGATTTGGGTTATAACCTTTAACACTATTTGGGTGGAATACACCTTTAACTGTCCTGCAGCCATTTTACCACTGTCCACTGTACTGTACAGTCCTGCTACATCACTGTCCTGCTAACCATTTGGGTGGAATACACCTTTAACTGTCCTGCTACATAACTGTGATGTACTGTCCTGCTACATCACTGTAATGTACTGTCCTGCTACATCACTGTGATGTACTGTCCTGCTACATCACTGTCCTGCTACATCACTGTAATGTACTGTCCTGCTACATCACTGTCCTGCTACATCACTGTGATGTACTGTCCTGCTACATCACTGTCCTGCTACATCACTGTGATGTACTGTCCTGCTACATCACTGTCCTGCTACATCACTGTCCTGCTACATCACTGTCCTGCTACATCACTGTGATGTACTGTCCTGCTACATCACTGTCCTGCTACATCACTGTCCTGCTACATCACTGTGATGTATTGTCCTGCTACATCACTGTGATGCTACATCACTGTCCTGCTACATCACTGTCCTGCTACATCACTGTGATGTATTGTCCTGCTACATCACTGTCCTGCTACATCACTGTGATGTACTGTCCTGCTACATCACTGTCCTGCTACATCACTGTCCTGCTACATCACTGTCCTGCTACATCACTGTGATGTACTGTCCTGCTACATCACTGTCCTGCTACATCACTGTGATGTATTGTCCTGCTACATCACTGTGATGCTACATCACTGTCCTGCTACATCACTGTCCTGCTACATCACTGTGATGTATTGTCCTGCTACATCACTGTCCTGCTACATCACTGTGATGTACTGTCCTGCTACATCACTGTCCTGCTACATCACTGTCCTGCTACATCACTGTCCTGCTACATCACTGTGATGTATTGTCCTGCTACATCACTGTGATGCTACATCACTGTCCTGCTACATCACTGTGATGCTACATCACTGTCCTGCTACATCACTGTCCTGCTACATCACTGTCCTGCTACATCACTGTCCTGCTACATCACTGTGATCCACTGTCCTGCTACTGTTGCATCACTGTCCTGCACAGTACAGGACACAAAATGATTTAACTGCCTCTCCGTTCTTGGGCTCTATGTGTGCACATGCCTGCTCGCTGTGCCCTTGAGCAAGGCACCTCAGCTTTAACCGCTCCAGTGTTAGCTGCTCAGTGGCCAGTAGTAGAGTGCCTGACCATAGTGTCTTTATACCTGCATCACTGGACATATAAATGCATATTAAATCAAATCAAATTGATTTGTGAAGCCCGAAATCACAAGTTAATGTCCCCATGGGCCGGACAAGTCTTCTTTAAACTATTCAAGAAGAAACATCCCAATAAATCAAGAACAAAAAAACCCACCATGAAATCCAAAATAAATGTAAAGTAATAAATGCAACACTCCCAGACATACCCTAGCAAAGGTAAGGAAAAACCTAGCAATAGGAAAAAAGCACCACAGGCGATGTGGAGGAGAGAAACCTTAGAAGGGCCGTTCAAAGGGGGATCCCCCTTCTTGGATGTCGGTGATAATAGTGTTACTATGGATGGGTGGGGAATAAAACAGGCGAATAGTTGGTATGTATGTACATATACGTGTAATAAAACACAAATATGTGCATGCAATAGCAACTGCGGTACATAAGAACATTTTTGAAACATTTAAATATATTACAACTCTGTACATACATGTGATTAGCATTATACTCAGTAGAACAAATGTATATATCTTATACCCAGCTTAATCACTATATTAATATTACTATTGCACTTTACTGTTACATTTGCACTCGGGTTGGATGCCCCACCTATTTTCATTGTAATATACTTATGCTGTATGATGACAATACATTTCAATGTAATCTAATCTAACTGGTACTATGACCTGAATGATTGTCCTAGAGGTCAGTGATTTGATGCTCTTTTGGTGTTTTGGCGTTGTGGCGTAAGAGAGTGCCGTCTTAACAGGTCGTCGGAAATCTCCCATATAGGCATTGGATTGGGTGGAGACCTGGTGACTGCATGCGAATGCCCTGTGTATGGGGACATGTCACCCATATAGAAACACACCTCTTCAATCAATATCTGAAATGCAAATAAATAAATAACCTTCTTAATAAATATAATATTTATATTGTAGTGGGTTCTATAGAGACATAATTCCCCATGGTATTGTTTTTTTTATTATCTTTTTCCCCCTCCTTCTTTTTTCCGATTTTTCTCCCATCCCACTGTTAGTCGTTTTGCCAATTCCCAACCCCCTTCCTGGTTGTTGCGCACTTTCCCCTACTGTTGGTCCGAGAGGCCGGAGACTGTAACATGCTTTCCTCCGACGCATGTGCAGCCAGCCTGGCCGTGCAGATTCTCACCGGGAGAGTGTAACGTGTGGAAGGTCGCACTACCTCTCTCCAGATCCTACCCTTGCTGAGCAGGCGCCCCGACCGAACTGTAGGGGTCGCTGTCCACAACGCCCAGGACCCACCCACGGCTCCCCTCCCCCTAACTCAGCCAAACGAGTTAGTATAGCGATCAGCCCGAGCCAAGGCAATGCTGACTCTCCGGGAGTCGAGACCGCAGCCCATGGTATTGTTTTGATGTGTTGATGGGGCACTGTCACTTTAAGGAGGTTGGTTTTGGGGTTGGGCTGAGAGGAGACGCCCTGTGTGGGGTTTCATTGATAAATGTTTGATTACTACGAGCTGTCAGAAGCTAGCCCGGCATAGTTCTGACAGCTGTCACTTGTGCTACTGCGAAATAAATGACACACAGCTTTGTGTTGTCAACTGATAGAAATTGTGCGTTTCTCTATTCCAACGATTTCTACAATATAATATATATATATAAATAACTGTCTTTTACTAGTACCTTACTACTATGTACTATGTTACTATCCGTATACTACTACCTACTAATATGTCTATCAGGGACGTGCACAGGACTTTAGAGGGGCAGGTGCTCAAAGGCTGAAAAGGGTACTACACTTGTGTGTATATATTAACCGAGCGCGCGTAGCCCGATTTTTAAGGGCCCTTTTCGGGCGGGGGCCCCATTTTTATGCTTTTTGGGGGGTTTTGGTGATCAAATATTGAATATTGAACTATAATAATCAGTCCAGGAGCTCACTTATCCTTGAAAGACACTTTTATCACTGAATTAAAAGGCCAATACATCTCCATAAATGTTCAGGGGGGAGGGAATAAGTGCTTACTCTACAGACCCCAAGAAGTGCTGTATATTCTGTATTGTTTAATATAAATGCATTTTTTATTCCAATCCCGATTTGTATTTGAGATTCCCAAATCCCATCGGACTTGACTTCTTCGTGTCCCTCAATGAGTGTAATACCAGCATTCAACTGTATGCGCCACAGCGGTTTCTATCATCATCATCATCACCACCACCCACGCTATGCATAAAATAGGTCCGCGGACCTATTTAAACTCACTATACATTTTGGAATTCATACGTTATTCTTGAGTTTAAAACAGTCCAATCAATCTTTGTGAACAGCTCTCCAGATAGCCTTGATGATATTGACTGTCTTAGGCCATAGTCAACAACAGTGGTGTATTACCAACCATACACTGTACATAATGTTTCCTTTAGGGTCTTTATATAATGCTGACACACTGTCGGATATTAGTCCTAGCCTAATAAAAAACACCACAAATAATATTTTAGGCATTAGGGATCTTGTGGTAGTGCATTGATCGTATGAACAGAATGTATGATCATATATGGATTAAAACAATAAGTTATCATTATTTGGCTCCAAAGACAGCCTATACAATGTGAAGTTCCAATTAAATTGAAAAACAAGTATAGGCCATTATTTTATCTATGGCTGTCATGAATGATATTGATTTATTTGACAGCCTGGTGGCTCAACTTCACTTTGAACAGACACTTGGTTCCTGGAAAATGGGCGATCTGCTTAATTACGAGAGTAGATATTGTGAATATTGGAGGCTGTGTTGTTCAACTTGTTTTGACGACAGCGTGGGTCAATTTGATAGAATCCAGTCGCGTGATGGACAAGTGATGGAGAATTCTGTTGACCAATAAGAAGGCTGGAGGCGTCGCACAGGTGACAGGACGCGTGTTGCTTTTTAACAGCGGAGGAGTGCAAGAATGTGACAATTTGACCATGTGACCGCGGCTGCACGAGAGAGCGGCAATGCGGAAATAGGCTGTCTATTGCCATTCTCTAAGACAAACGCTAACCTTAACCAGCTCCTTAACAGCGCCTAAACTTAACCCTTCTAACCTTAACCAACTCCGAAACAATGCCTAACCTTAACCTTAACAATGCCTAACCTTAACCTTAACCTTAACCATGCCTAACCTTAACCGGCGAAAGAATACACGTTAAAAAAAAAAATTTGATGGGATTCAAACTTGTCAACAACGGACCGCAGGACCGCTGCGCTGCCAGGTGAGCTGAGCTTCGAATGAAAATCATGGCGGATTAGGGCGGTTACATAATGCCGCAAGCTCTGCCGCTCTGCGGTTGCCGCGCCTGCTGCGGGGCGTGTCGCAGCCAATCAGGGAAAACGCGGAAGCAACGGCAGCACTGCTCCGCTGTTAATAAGCAATAGGCTGACAGGACACGTGAACCCGTGAATACTTTCCCTAAGCCAGTTGTACTTCCGCGTTCGGTTTGCACGATCTGATTGGCCACTGACTCCTAACAATCGCGCCTAGCTTTCAGTTCCACAGCCCAAGTCCTTCAGTCCGACATCACATCAATATAAATAACGTATTGTTTTCATCTCTCTATATTAACGTAACTAGCTATTCATATCAATCGAAATAACGTATTGTATTGTTTTCATCTCTCTATATTAACGTGATTCCATCAACACAACATAAATGTTCAAAACACGACTTCATTATTGCTTATCTCTGCAAACGCGACTTCATTATTGCTTATCTCTGCTCTGTTCAAAACACGACTTCATTATTGCTTATCTCTGCTCTGTTTACGTTGGGTGGACGAGCAGTGAGTTTTAATATTGAGCACGGCATAAGAAGTAGGTATTATGCTCTTGCGCGTGACGCGACTTTGGGCTTCATTATTCAGCCACAGGCAGGAGTTTTTAGATCACAGGCTGGTCATGCATAATCTCGCCCACCAGACTCTTCTACCGAATTGACTAGGTCGCGCAAGTCAATCAATAGATGCACGGCGGTAGCAGTATAGCGATGCATGGCGGTAGCAGTATATTGATGAACGGCATATATTGATGCACGGCGGTAGCGTGTTAGTTAGTATATTGATGTGCTAGGTAGTTAGCCTGATAAGCTGTAAGCCTGTATTTCGCCTAAAGGTACATGCCTAAGTAAATGGAAGATTGCTCCACTTCTGCAAGGTCAATTTGCATGTTCTTGGTATCTAGGAACATCTAGGGACCTGTGGGTATGCATTTCCAGTGTCAGAAATATTGTGTCTGTTACTAGGCTTGAGTAAATTGTAATGAAGAAAAGGAGAATATAAATTATGATTTATGATTTTTGCATCTTTGATCAAAAATTTATACTGGTAGGAGAAAATGCTCACTGAGCTCATTCACCACCTTATTGAGATCATGTGTACAAAAAATCTAAGCAAATGAACCGTGGGAAGATAATTAAACAGAAGGATTTGTAGATACAGTAATTGATGATAAACGATTTTAATTATAAATTCATATTTGACCTTGAACTTGACCTTGACCTTATTATGGCCAAATCATACATCTATGGATAGGGAAAATGCTCCTCTTTCCAATGGCAGGGTTGAATCTGGATTTAGTCATTTCCTTGCGGTTTTTATGATAATGAGCATTTTCCGATAAATTTGTATTTCCGATAAATCGTATAAAACATCGGTAAAAATGAAAATATACACTTTGACTACTGTTTTTGATAGGGTTATGGTCTTTACTCTTGGCTACAAAAAAAATATTTAAAAACATTGACCTCTTAACATCCAAGGGCCCACATGTGGACGATTCTTTGCCGACCTCTAGTGTGTACTCGGGTGTGCATTTCTTTTAATACAATATATAGATAGAATTAAAGCCCTATTTGTTGCCTGTCGATTGCCCTTTCAGGTGACAAAATCCGTTCAGCGGTTCTCGAGTTACATGCCGATATGTGAGGCGTGCCCCAAAGTACGCAAAAGTACACATTACCACCCCCGACTCCCGGGGCTCTAGCTCCGTCAATCATTTGGCGATCGGACCTTAAGGCTTAACAGGCTTAGTATATTGATGCACGGCGGTAGCGAGTTAGTTGATAGTTAGTAGTATATTGATGCAGGTAGGTAGCTGATGCAAGTAGGTAGCTGATGCAGGTAGGTAGCTGATGCAGGTAGGTAGCTGATGCAGAGGTAGGTAGCAGTACTGTCTAACTGTATGTCGTGTGTGTCATATATGTTATGATGAATTGAAAATGGGGGACCCTGATGTAAACAAGATGAAAGTCTTTCTCTGGTCTGCATCCCCTTGACAATTGTATGTATTGAGCTGTACTGTACTGTACCCATTCTGCAATCTGTTAATAAACTTTTCAATCAATCAATCAATCAATCAGGTAGCTGATGCAGGTGCGTGTAGCCTTTTTACAACGCGTCCGTGTTTCCGGGTTGTCGTTTTGCGCTCTGATTGGCCGCTGACCTACGCTAGTACGCCCCCCTCGCTATGAGCGTAGCAGGACGCGTGTAGCCTTTTTCCAACACGTCCGTGTTTCCGGGTTGCCGTTTTGCGCTCTGATTGGCCGCTGACCTACGCTAGTACGCACCCCTCGCTATGAGTGTAGCAGGACGGACGCTGAAATCGAACAGCTGTTTCCGCGAGTACGCCCCCCTCGCTATGAGTGTAACAGGATGCTCCGTGTTCATAACCATTCATCTCTAAAGCTAACCACTATTTGTAAAAGCCACAACCACATTACCATATTTGTAATAATGTAAATCATTGTGTCGTTGTACATATTGTGTATTGTAGCGTTCTGTCGTACCCTTATTGTTAGGAAGAACGAGGAGTGGTTCATGTTTCTTTTGGTTATTTAATTCCACTGCAATGAGTACATACGGGGCAATACCTCACTCGGTAGGAACACAACACAGCTTCCTAGCTTCACGTATATTTCACGAACACCACGTCACTTCCGGTGCCACCTCCTAACTCTCCCGGGGGGAAACACACCCCCCGGGTACAGTGACACACAAGACCCCAGATCATTACACTATCCCCCCCCTTCTGAGCTCTCGCCCCGAGAGACACATCAACACAAGCACATTTCCAATAACATTTTCCATTTCAAGCAGAACACACTTTTTCTCTTTTTTTACACAAAGTCTTTGAAACGACCTGGCGGCAGCCTCCGCCTCTGCGGACGCGTTGTCCCTGCCCGAAGGACTGAATCGACCTGCTGCTGCTGAACAGGAACCGTCCGGGGAGTGCCATGTCTGTCCCGCACAGGGGACACAGTCTGTGATTCTGAGGGGCCCCCCGTATGGGAAGAGGGGACACCCCCCGCTGGTGGACCACGGTGCACTCCCCTCGAACGGCGGTTACCTCCGGCCCCAGTGGTGGTCGGAACACTGTCTCTAGGGGAGGCCGCTGGGAGGGCTGGGTCTTGCAGTGGGAGACAATCCCCTCTGTACGGGGCCAGTCTGTCTCTGTGAAGAGCAACTTTCCTTCCCCTGATCGGCAATTGCACCCTGTATACCACCTCTCCCACCCTCTCTAGCACCCTACATGGCCCTTGCCAGTGACAGTCCAGTTTAGGGCACCGCCCCTTCTTCCTCCGAGGGCTATACACCCAGACCAGTTCCCCGGCCTGGAAATGCCTCCCCTTAGCCCGCACATCATAGTTCCTTTTTTGTCTCATGCCCGCCTTCTCCAGCTGACCCCGGGCAAAGTTGTGGGCGGACTCCATTCGATCCTGGAGTCTCCTGGCATACTCCCTCCCCGGGGGAACGGGGGGAGTGTCAGGGGGCTTGCCAAACGCCACCTCCGTCGGCGTCCGGAGCTCCCGGCCCAGCATGAGCAGTGCTGGCGTGCAGGAGGTGGACTCCTGTACAGCGGATCGGTATGCCATGAGAACGAGGGGGAGGTGCGTGTCCCAGTCTCGCTGGTGCTCTGCTGTGAGAATGGCTAGCTGCTTGCCTAGAGTCCTATTGAACCTTTCCACTAACCCGTCACTTTGTGGGTGCAGAGCAGTGGTTCGGGTCTTCTTGGTGCCTAGCTGCTCGCACATGGTGGCAAAGACATGTGACTCAAAATTCCTCCCTTGATCGCTGTGGAGGGTTTCCGCTGCGCCGAATCGACTGAACATGCCCTGCTCTTGCTGCGTTCGCCACTCCGCTTCTCCGATCACCTGCAGCTCCCTGCAGACCGGTCCGTCGCCCTCGTGCTCGGGGCATATTGTCACCTCCTCCCGGAGCTCTCTCTCTCTTGCCTCCCTCTTCTCACAGTATCGACACCCCTCCGGAGCACAGGGCCGTCGGGACAGGGCGTCAGCGTTGGTGTGGCGTACGCCGGCCCTGTGCTCAACGGTGAAGTTGAAGTCTGCCAGCCTCTCCAGCCAGCGGCACACTTGCCCCTCCGGCTCTCGAAAGGACGTCAGCCACTGGAGAGCGGAGTGGTCAGTTCTGATTGTAAACGGCGGCCCACAGAGGTAGTACCTGAAGTGTTTAACTGCCTCAACGACAGCCAGAAGCTCCCGGCGGGTGACGCAGTAATTCCGCTCCGCTTTGTTGAATGTGTGGCTGAAGTAAGCCACCGCTCTTTCTCCGTCCGGCCCCACCTGAGACAGCACGGCCCCCATACCCACATTGCTGGCATCCGTGTCCAGGACAAACGGCAGGGAGGGGTCTGGGGGTCGAAGCACAGGTGCTTCTGTTAGTCCTTTTTTTAGGAGGTCAAACGCCTGCTGACACTCAGGCGTCCAGGTGAAGTCAGCGCCTTTCTCCTTCAGTCGAAATAGGGGCTCAGCGATGCAGGAGAACCCCCTCACAAACCTCCTGTAGTATGAGGCGAGCCCCACAAAGCTCTCGAGCTGCTCTTTGTTTGCGGGGGTGGGCCACTCTTTGACCGCCTTTATCTTCCCCTCCTGCGTGCTGATGCCCTCTCCCGTCAGTTTGTGTCCCAAGAACTCCACTTCTCTCCTCATGAAGTGGCACTTTTCTCTGTACGCCATGGGAAGGCGGCGGGGTGGTGATCTGATAGGCCGGGCGTCCCCTGTGTCTATTTGGTGATGCACCAAGTGAGTGCAGCCAATTTCAGCATCTGTCAGTGCAAAAATGTCCTTGTACTCGTTTAGCAACTGCCACAGCTCCTCCCGCTGTTCCGGCTCCAAGTGGCCACTGTTGCGTTCCCATATGCCCCTCACAACTGCTAGCCTGTCAGCCTCTTCCTCCATGTTAGGCTGCGCCAGGGGGAGGGGGCCCCCGGGTGTAAATGGGGCTGCTGATGGGGACAGGGGCGTACTGCCAGCAGGTGCAGGGAACTGCCTGTCAGGGGCAATGGGCATGGGGGGTGTGCGTTCAGCCGTCGAGTGGGCAGGGGAATATCTCAGGCGGGTATTCCGGGAGCGGGAGCTACCGTGACTGTCCAGGGGGCTCGCATAATGAAACTGTGTCTCTGCTGCCCTCACTGCCAGTGGCGCTGACCTCGGAGGAAGTGGGGGGGATATCATCTCAACAGTGGGGCCCCCGGGGAAACTCAATGTGTTCTCCCCCAGGTCCAGCAGGCATCGGGCAAACTTCAAAAAGTCTAGCCCCAATATGCAGGGGTCCTGCACCTCTGCCACCCACACCCGGAACTCCACCGACAGGCCCCCCACTGTTATGACCACATTTCCCTTCCCCAACATGGGGGCTAGCTCACCAGTCACTGTCCTCAGTTGCACCGACGTCTGCTCCAGCTGTGTCCCCACCGGGACCACGTCGGGCCTCATCAGCGTCGCAGTCGAACCCGTGTCCACCAGGGCCGAACACGGCGCCCCAGCCAGGGTGACGGGCACATAGCAAAAATTGCCTGCATGCGTCCAGCCCACTACCATGACTGACTCAGTGTCAACGTCTGCTTCTGGGGGGAGTAGAGCCCCACCCCCCCGGCTGTGCTGATTGGCTCCCTCCGCTGGAGGCAGAGCAGTGTGGGACATGGCGCCAGGGATCCGCTCCGCCCCATCTACACGGACCCCCTGCCGTTTCCCTGCCTCTCCTGGCGATTGCGGCAGTCCCTGCGGAGATGCCCGGGTTGGCCACACCCCCAGCAGCGCATGGGCCCCGGTGAATGAGCCGCACCTCCTTGTGGTTGCAATGTTACGGCACGCACCAGCTCTGTCATCCGCTCCATCATTGCGCCCACCCACTCCGGCTCCCTTGGGCTGCTCTCCACCGCAACCCTCACCGTGGGAGGGGCCTCCCTCACGCCCTCCTGTGTGGTCTCGCCCCGCAGGTCTTCTCTCTCCAGCGCCAGCTCCAAGGCCCCCTGCAGCGTGCTCGGGTGCCGCAGCTGAACCCGCTCACGCAGGTCTCGCGGCTCGATGGCGCGGACAAACTGATCCCTGGCGTACTCACTCAACACCACGGGGGGCATGTGGCCGTATGCCCGTCTCGTGAGTGTCTCAATGTCAGTTGCCAGTGCACGAAGGGACTCACCGGGCCGTCTGTGCCGGTTACATAGCTCTGTGACCACGATGCTTTTATTGTCACATCGACCGAAACGCCTCTGCAGCGCCCCCACCACAGCTCCATAGTCTCTCAGCTCTTCCGGTCCCAGTGCACTCAAACATGCCAGGGCATCATCCGTGAGGGACAAAACGAGACGGGCAGCCCTTTTTTTATTGTCCATCGGCCAGCCATTCAGTTCGGCTGCCAGCTCAAATTGCATAAAAAACGCCTCCAGGCTGCCTTTACCAGAATATTTCAGCCCCTGGTCTGCTCTCCATCCGCCGTGTGCACCTCCACATGGTGCCACGCTCTGCAGGTCATTCCTACCGGACGCCGCCGGGTGGAGTACCGGCACCGGAGCCGCCGTCGCGTGGCCGTCACTCTCCCGTCCTCCGAGGTTGCCAACCCCGACTTCGGCACCGACCTGCATTCTTTCCAGGTCTGGAAGTCCACTTGGCAGACCTTCATCCTCCCTCTCCTGTTTAATCTCGTGGCGTGGCTCTTCTTTTGCCGTCATTGCTAAGCTAACGTGATGTAGCCAGCCAAACAGCGGAGCTCCCTTGGGTACACAGTGCGCGTCAAACTGAGTTCACTTATCCCACTTCAGACACCAAATGTAGCGTTCTGTCGTACCCTTATTGTTAGGAAGAACGAGGAGTGGTTCATGTTTCTTTTGGTTATTTAATTCCACTGCAATGAGTACATACGGGGCAATACCTCACTCGGTAGGAACACAACACAGCTTCCTAGCTTCACGTATATTTCACGAACACCACGTCACTTCCGGTGCCACCTCCTAACTCTCCCGGGGGGAAACACACCCCCCGGGTACAGTGACACACAAGACCCCAGATCATTACACTATACAACGTGAGTAGCTAACATAGCTTAGCTTAGCGCGATAGCCGCCGTTCTTGAAACCTAACAATCCCTGATCTAAAATGGTTTTCTCCTCTTTGTATACCTTTGTCCTCACAAGTATTCTGCCAGGGAACTTATGGACACGACAATAGTAGTAGTTATAAGGTGTTTGAGCAGGACGGACGCTGATGTTGATACGATAGCCCCTTTAGCTGCACTAACGCTGTTGTTACATGCTTACATGCTAACGTGAATGCGATCGACCATAGCATTGCGGCTAGGCTAGCTACCTAGTACCGCTAGTTGAATGGATAAACATTATTTAACATTGCAAAATGTTATTACTTATTACTATTGTCGTGTCCATAAGTTCCCTGGCAGAATACTTGTGAGGACAAAGGTATACAAGAGGAGAGAAGCATTTTAGATCGGGCATTGTTAGGTTTCGCGAACGGCGGCTCATAGCGAGGCAGAGCTGTTCGATTTCAGTGTCTGCTACGCTCATAGCGAGGGGGGTCAGCTGCCAATCAGAGCGCAAAACGGCAACCCGGAAGCGTGAACACTTAAGGCAACTGACATGCACTTCCGCGTTTCTCTGATTGGCCAGCGCTCTCATTCGTGAATACCAGCCGCTCTATGCTCGTTCCCTTCGCCGGAGACTTTTAGAAAAACACAAAGCCGCCATCTTTAATGTCTCGCATAGGTAATATTAATACCGCGGCATTATGCATTCGTAATCCCCCCTACATAATAACCACGCAGGTTAATCAGCAAAGGTTAATAATAATAACCATGCAGGTTAATTAGCAACGCTCGCACACAATACCTAGGTTAATAATAAGTAGGCAATTAGCACAAGTGTAAATTATACATTCGTCACTCAGTTTTAACATTGACGCACTTAGCTCAACTCGTTTGCCAGCTTGCTGTGGAGCCTATGGTCACAAGTTCAAATCACTTCAATTTTTTTTTTACGTTTAATTAATTTATCATCTCTCTATATAAACGTAACTAGCTATTCATATCAATCGAAATAACGTTCATCTCCGTGAGCCTTCAGAGCTGCTCTTATTTGTAAATAGAAGAAAAAGGAGTTTTTCATTGTTCAAGAGTGGATATGTTGCAGAAAAAGAATTGAAGTGATTCGAACTTGTGACCATAGGCTCCACAGCAAGCTGGCGAACAAGTTGAGCTAAGTGCATCAATGATAAAACTGAGTGACGAATGTGCAACATCCCTATACTATACTCATGTACCATGTTCTACAGTAAGTGGGGAGTGTAAACGCTTATAGTTAAAGACAGTAGAGCTTGCGTTCTACAGTAAGTGGGGAGTGTAAACGCTTATAGTTAAAGACAGTAGAGCTTGCGTTCTACAGTAAGTGGGGAGTGTAAACGCTTATAGTTAAAGACAGTGGAGCTTGCGTTCTACAGTAAGTGGGAGCCTATTTCCGCGAGCAGTGCCGTCAAAACGAAAATGCGCATGCGCGCGTTACCGGCGTAGGGGGAAAACGAGCCGTAGCGTCACGTGGGGTCAGTTGGCCAATCAGAGCAATGCGGAAGCACATGTTAGTTGCCTTAAGTGTTCACGCAACCCGGAAACACGGACGCGTTGGAAAAAGGCTACACGCTACTGGGACATCTCTCAGCCGGCTACGCTGTCAGCGTAATTTTTTTTCGTAGCCGCATTTCTGGCAGACGCTCTCTGATTGGCCACTGACTGACGCTCTCTGATTGGCCACTGACGCGTTTGCCCAATCGCGTGACGAGCTGTGTCATTGCCCATTTCAGCGTCAAACAGTCTGCAAACTACCTGGCGTTCTATCGCCATGCTCTAAGACAAACTCTAACCTTAACCAACTTCGTAAGAGTGCCTAAGCTTAACCGTCGAAAGAACTTGCCGTCACGCTCTAGGACAAACTCTAACCTTAAGGCGTGTTTGAGATGGGATAGGCGGACGCAGATCTGCGCAGGTTTTACTACGGCCTCGCCAAGCACGTTGCATGACGGTTAGAATGTTGTCCGACTTGCTCTGAAAATCTGACAAGACGAGGCGCGGAACTCTCGCGGGAGCGAGCCACGCACAACCTTCAGAGCGAGGCGCCACAGTACCTCTCAGCCGGCTGCTCCCAGCTGGGAAGCGACTTGCTATGGTCGCGCAAAGCGCCCATTGGCTCAGAAAAGTTGTCAGTCACCAGCCACGTGACAGCCAGGGAGTTATGAGACATTTGATTGATTGAAAACTTTATTATGTTATGCGTTACCATCATATCATCATGATAAACTTCAAGCTGTCAGACACACACACACACATGCGTCGTCTGTTTTGCCTCAATACTGTATATATAATTCTGTTTTGCCTCAATATACACAGTATACATATATATATTGATGCAAAACAGAATTATTCAGCATTATAGGCGAGAGGCTCTCGTGAAATCGGAAGTGTCCGCCTTTTTAACTCCTCCCCCGGCTTCACTCGGCTACTCTCGTCTACTTTCGAGGCGAACCGAAATCCATCTCGAACACGCCTTTAACCAACTTCGAAAGAGTGCCTAAGCTTAACCAATGTAGAAACAGGCGTCGGCCAATCAGAGAGCGTCTTGCCAGAAATGCGGCTACGAAAAAAAATAACGCCCCGGCCCGCGTGTCTACTTTCTGTAGCTCCATTTCTGCAGACCCCTCTCTGATTGGTTGAGCCCATTTCTGCAGACCCCTCTCTGATTGGTTGAGCGAAGCCCCTCTCTGATTGGTTGAGCGATTGGTTTAGCTCGTCACGCGGTAAAAGGCGGATGTAATGTTATCATATCAAGAAGATAAAAAGAAATTTACTACCAGATTCGCGTATAACGTTATTTCGCGGTTTATTCATAACGTTATGCACATTTCACAACACAGCCAGCTGTCAGAAACTGTACATTGTAACGTTATAACGTTATGTTATTTCGCGGTTTATTTACATAACGTTATTTCACGTGACAAGTTCAACACAGCCCAGCTGTCAGAAACTGTACATTGAGGGGGGTTGAATCACTGTTTAGTGTTTACACTCCCCACTTACTGTAACTGTACCATGACGCACTCCCCACTTACTGTAACTGTACCATGTTCTGCGGCATGGTCATGCTGGACCTACAAAAGGCCTTCGACACTGTCAATCACACCATTCTGATTGACAAGCTAAAAGCAATTGGTTTTGATAGTCTATCAGTGAGCTGGATGCAATCCTACCTGGAGGGGAGAGAGCAGATTTCATTTCAAACCTTTATTTATACTCGTGAAAGCACTGAGGTTTCCCTCATTTACAGTGATGACGAGTTAACAAAGGACACAAATATCATAACAGTTAATAACTTGACATGGACCACACACATTGACAGTGTTGTGAAGAAGGCACGACAACGCCTCTACTTCCTCAGGCGCCTAAGGAAGTTCCAAGTCAGTCAGAAGATCCTTAAGAACTTCTACTCATGTACAATAGAGAGCATCTTGACCGGCAACATCACCTCCTGGTTTGGGAATAGCACTGCACAAGACCGAAGCAGACTACAAAGAGTGACACGTTCAGCCGAACGCACAATTGGAGGGGGGCTCCCCACCCTCCAGAACATTTACAACAAGCGTTGCAAGGGCAAGGCTAAGAGAATCATTAAAGACTCCAGTCACCCGAACAACTGCCTCTTTGAACTGCTGCGGTCAGGCAAGCGATACCGGAGTCTCAAGGCGAGCACAGAAAGACTCAGAAGAAGCTTCTATCCCCAGGCCATCAGGCTGCTAAACGAACAATGAACACTACACAACAACAACCACCAAACGCACATAGCACACACATCCACACGCACACACTCACTTTAAACAAACACACTGTAGCACCCACTCCACACACTTTATAGCACACACCCACTTTAAACAAACACACTGTAGCACCCACTCCCCACACTTTATATTTATTGATGAAGGATTGCACTACAACTCGTACACCTTACTGTAAATTGTACCTAAATTGTACCTCATCCCATTTCTGCTTTGCACTATATAGTACTGTACATTAGTACACTGCATAGTATTGTATATTATATGGTAACTCAGAACATTGTACATATGTCTATACCGAACACTGTGACCTCATTTTCTTCTTCTAAATTACATGCTATACTATGTTATTTGATACTATCTTGTCTAGCACAGTCTCTGGAGCGTAACAGTAAGAAGCATTTTGTATGAAAGTATTCTGTACTTCTGTATGACAACTATTAAAGAAACTTGAAACTTGAACTTGAAATAATTACAATGAATTACAATTACTACAATGATGGATTAAAAACAATTACATGATTCAGTACATAGGTCAAGTGCAATGCCTTTAAACTCCATGAATGACGGGAATGTTCCGAGCTTTAGAGTCTTTTGCAGGGTATTCCATGTGTATGGAGCATCGTAGGAGAAGGCAGATTTTCCAAGCTCAGACCGAACTCGAGGCACCCTGAGCACAAGCCGATCATTCGAACGAGTTTGGTAGGTGACAGCACTCCAGACCAACAAAGATGTAATATAAGGTGGAAGTTTGCCAATAATTGCTTTGTAGATAAAAAGATACCCATGATAACTACGTCGCAACGAGAGAGATGGCCAGCCTACCCTCTCATACAAAAGACAATGGTGAGTATCATATTTGTCACCCGTAATAAATCTTAGGGCGGAGTGGTAGGCAGAATCCAAAGGCCTTAATGTAGACGCAGACGCATGCCTGTAAATGACATCACCATAGTCCAATATTGACAAAAAAACAGCCTGTATAATTCTTTTCCTACAGAACATAGGAAAACTAGCGCGGTTACGGTACAAGAAACCAATCTTTTGCCGTAATTTTGTAGCTAGGTTATCTATATGGAATTTAAAAGAAAGTTTATCATCCAGCCATATACCAAGATATTTATACTCACTAACTCTTTCAATATACAAACCATTTGCTGTTGTTAGGTGTAGCATGTCATAATCTATAACCCTGGCTCTAGAAAACATCATAGACTTGGTTTTACTAGCATTAAGCACTAACTTGAGCTTAGCTAGAGCATTTTGGAGAGTGTCAAACGCAAGCTGCAGGTTCACAATAGCTTCCTGAACAGTATCCGCAATGCAGTAGACAACTGTATCATCCGCATAAAGATGAGCCTGACAACCTGCTAGTGCTGAAAGACTAGAAACAATATCATTAATATAGATTGTAAAGAGGACCGGCCCCAATACCGAACCCTGTGGTACACCCTTAGACAATGGCAGGAAATCAGATTGAAAGTTACCTGAATTCACAGATTGACACCTTGAAGATAAATAGTCCTGAAACCAAGCACAAGCGGCTTTATCCAGGCCAATGCTAGCTAGACTATTCAAAAGCAAGTGATGGTCTACTGTATCAAACGCCTTTGAGAGGTCTACAAAGAGAACTGCACAATGCTTCCCATTGTCCAGGGCTGAAATAATGTCATTAGTGACCAAAGTAACAGCTGTAATAGTACTATGATTTGCTCTGAAACCTGATTGGTGAGTACTTAGCACTGAGCAACTTGAGAAAAAGGTTTTTAATTGGTTGTTTACCAAGGTCTCCAGTGCTTTGGCTAGGCATGATAGTTTGGAGATAGGACGATAGTTATCCATCTTATCCCTATCCCCCCCTTTATGCAAGGGGAGCACCTTGGCAGATTTCCACACTTGCGGGACTATGCCAGATGCAATAGAAAGGTTAAAGATGTGTGACAATGGCTCACAAATGACAGGGGCTGCCAGTTTTATAAAAAAAAATAGTCTAAATTGTCCACACCAGTAGAACACTTAGGGTCTATGGATTGCAAGATATTGAGAGTTTCACTAGATGAAAATGGCTGGAAGGAAAATGTAGGTACACACGAGGCATGATCGAAGATTGGGCTAGGGTCAGAGTCAACATCCAGTGGAGCCAGCCCAGTAGACAACCTGTCAAATAAGGACCCAGCCTCAATGAAGTGTTTATTGAAAGCAAGACAAATTTCCTGAGGATCCGAGATTTTACAATCAGCCACATTAATACACAATGGCAATGTAGCAGGGTTATTTTTTGACAGGTTTACTGCACCCCAGAATTTAGCTGGGTTAGAGTAGGAATTCGAGACTAAGTCTAAAAAGTAATCAGATTTAGCCTTCCTCACAGCTGCAGTAGTTCTATTTCTAAGTTGTCTGAAGGAAAGCCAGTCTTGCGTATCCCCAGTGCGTCTAGCACGTGACCACGCAGAGTTCCGCTCAGAAAATAATGCTGACAGCTCACTTGAGAACCACGGTGCCACCCTATCCTTAATCCTAGTCCTTTTATAAGGAGCATGTTTATCTACAAAGCAATTAAATGTCTTTATAAAAGAATCCAGTGCAGTTTGCACATTATCAGACCCTGCTAAACATAGACTATTATTAGTAGCAATGTCCTCCAAAAAGGTTTGGGGGTTAAAGATTTTAAGATTTCTTCTTTGAACAATACGCGGTCTTGATTTCAGCAGCTTTGTGGATCTAACACAGACCGTAGGACAATGATCACTAATGCCTAAATCAAAAACACCACTAGCAGAGATCCTGTCACATCTGTTAGAAAATATCAAGTCAATGAGAGTGGATTTAGCATGATCTTTAGGGTTTGGTCTAGTGCTCTCAGTAATCAACTGAGTAAAGCAGAGGTTACCACTCACCTCCTTCAGGTAACTAGAAGCAGCATTTCGCCAGTCCAAGTTAAAATCACCCAGCACTAGCATCTCTGAATTAGAATATAATGACAGTATATCCATAATTTTATCAGTAGCACTAGCCTCAGCTTTGGGAGGCCTATAGACACCAATCAAAACTAAAGAGTTACAAGGCCCCAAATCAACCTTCAGCACAAGTAATTCGAAACACTTTGGAACTGTGATGGTATTCAATACTGAAACAGACAAACATGATTTTACATACATTGCAACACCACCCCCTCTGCCAGCTCTGTCGCTTCTATATAAATTATAGTGCTGTAAAGCTGCAGATGAGTCATTGTCAGATTTTTTTAACCAGGTTTCCGATAAAACCAGAACATCAGGATCAGCCTGAGATACTAAAATGTTCAGATGGTCTAACTTATGTTGTTGAAGGAGGCTTTGTATGTTTAAATGGATTAGGCCAAGCCCTTTCCTATCCTTGAAGGCAGATGGGCTGTTCAGACTAACTGTGGCAGAGACTGTATCATTAGGTACAGAGGTTATGGGAACAGAAACCTGAGACAAGGGGTGTACATATCTCTCATTTTTATGATGGTGGAAGTAAACGGTACCCTATCCCCCCCCCTCACAGTAAGCTGTGGTGTTCCACAAGGAAGCATACTAGGTCCGCTACTGTTCCTAATTTATGCAAATGACATGTCGTCAGCTTGTGACTGCAACTTGTTCCTGTTTGCGGACGACTCAGCCCTGCTGGTCTCTGACAAGAACAAGTTACAGGTTGAAAAAACCCTCAGCTCGGAACTAGGCAAAATCTGCATATGGCTCGCTGATAACAAACTATCATTACACATGGGCAAAACAGAGTCCATTCTCTTCGGTTCAAATAACAAACTCAGCAAGACCGACGGCTTCTCAGTTACAGTGGGTGACAATATTGTCACAAGGAAAGAAGATATTACCTACCTGGGTTCAATCCTAGAGGCAAATCTTTCCCGTGACAAAATGGCATCCAATGTAATAAAAAAAGTCAACCAACGAACTCGATTCTTGTACCGGATCTCCTCACTGGTAAACAAGAATACCCTGAAGACTCTGGCAGGAGCACTCATTCAAGGGTACTACGACTATGCTTGCACCTCATGGTACCAAAGCACCTCAAAGGCGTTAAAAACAAAATTACAAACATCTCAAAACAAACTGGTCAGACTACTGCTTGACCTTACTCCTAGAACCCACCTCACCCCTGCCCACTTTGACAACCTAGGATGGCTTAGAGTAGACGACAGAGTACAGCAACTTGCAATGGGCCTGGTCTACAAGATACACTACACGACCAAGGTACCCATGTACATGTCAAAATACTTCCCAAAGGTCAGTGAATACCACGATCACAACACCAGAGGGAGCTCCACAAATCATGTTAAACCCAGATTCGGCTCAAACAAGGGACTAAACACGTTTTCGCAATTATGCCACATCAATGTGGAACGCACTACCCAAAGCTGTAAAGGAATGTGAATCACTACCCACTTTCAAAAACACTCTCAAAAAACACCTACGGGAGACTGCAATTCGAAACTGGCCCCTGTAAATGTCCTAACACAACCCCCTCCAATGTACAGTAAAAATGACCAAGTATGGTCTTGTCAATATTCCAATGTACAGTGTTGCTTGTACAGTTGTACAGTGTCCCCCACCCACCCCTCCTACCCAACCTCCCCCCCCCACTCCTACCCAACCTACCTCCCCTCCACCCACCCAACCACCGCCAATGTACAGTACCCCCCCCCCCCCCCCCCCCACCTACCCAACCTCCTCCAATGTACAGTTTCTACGTCAAATGTATATACTTCTTTTCTGGACTCTTTTCGTATCACAAACAGTACTGTATTTGCAAATCTGGTATGTCATAAATGTATAGATGTAGCAGTACTGTCTATCTGTATGTCATATATGTTACGATGAATTGAAAATGGGGGACCCTGATGTAAACAAGATGAAAGTCTTTCTCTGGTCTGCATCCCCTTAACAATTGTATGTATTGAGCTGTACTGTACTGTACCCATTCTGCAATCTGTTAATAAAGTTTTCAATCAATCAATCAATCAATTCTACATATAACCTCATCTCATGCACCTTGTTGTGTATCCTGTTTCTTTTTCCTCATTATTATATTCAGAGTTAATTATATTGTTTACACTGTCTTTCTTCTATTATAACCCTGCCCATTTGATGTTCCCAAATCATATTCAGAAAGTATCACAGAGACTTCTATTGACCAAGGAATTAGTTATTATTAGTAAGACACAACATTTCCGTAGCAATCCGACATTGACCACCAGACTCTTTCTCTTAAGGCATTAACTGGGTTAATTAATATAAATGTTATATTGTAACTGTCTAGTTACACATTGGTTCCGAAACATGTATGTTCCAGGCTGCAATTAAAACTTTGAATCTGAGAGAGCTCTGGTCAGCGAAGCCGGCGATGCGAGCGATTATTATTGGTTTTTAATGACAAACCAATTACATAATCCAACATATGTGTAAAGGCACACACAACATATTCCAGTTAACGGCTATAGCCTTTCCCTTTAAGCCTTTGTCCACACAAATGTAGTTTTCAGGTCGCTCTTAGTGTCAGGACATGATGGAACCTGTGCGGAAAGAGGCGAGGGATAATCCGTCGGCTACAGCTAATCTTATCTCCAAGATTTTCTTCTGGTAAGAAAACTAGTCGGCTGGGTTTGACACTGAGGTGCTGTTCTTTTCCACACTAGCTCACGCTCAGCGTTCATTGCATATATCTCGCTTCAGCATATATACACTGAATAATTCCACAAATGTACCTTTAAATGCCAGCATTCATCTGGCCACACCCCCATCCGCTTACCTATATAAGCAGGGGTGGTGCCACACACTCATCTCCTTCTCAAATTTCATCACAAGCAACGTGTTGCTCATATGCCCACTTGACGTGGAGAAAAATATTGTTTACAAGGAAAGGAAGAACAAGGAGATACGTTGACATCATATCTTTATTTTCTCTCTCACTATTTTCGAGAAAATGCGGCAATGTTGTCTTCGTCACTGGAGTGTCTGGAAGATGGTGATCATTCTAAAAACCCTCCACCGGTTTTCGTATTGGGAGCACGCCGCTGCATGCTTCTCAACTGCAGTTCCTTGCTGTGTTTGTTGGGGTGAAACCTGTCAGGCCACAGCTGAACTGTCGGACGCGCCGCTGTTGTGAGAAGCGGTGGGTTTCAGGTTGGGTGAGTACTGTTGCTGGCGGGCTTCACTTGTCTGTTAGTGCTATGGGGGCTACTTGACAATGTTTATGGAAACCGGCCCCAGGCTAGGGTCCTTTGTTCAGCCACCTAGGCGACAGAAGACCTTGGTCTGAAGACCATTGTAGTTTAACTAGTGGGCCGCGACCATTAACACTGGTGATCCCTGTGTGTTCTGGACGAGTGGATATCTCTCTGTCCCGTGTTAAGCCCCTTCTTTCATATCCGAATGAGAGTATTCCTTCACGAGGAGATGTGTGCATGGATGTGCGATAGCGGCAGATCCATGTTCAAGTCAGCTACACAAGCCAGTTTGGTATTGTGCTGATTCCGTCGGGTGTTGGTAAAATCACCGTTGTAAAGCTGTGTGACATCTTGTTTCTCTTTTCGCTTAAAAAGTGAGGAGAGTTTCAGAACGGCGGCCTGTCTGGGTGAGTGTTATGTCATTGTGTACAAAGTTCAGGTGATAGCTGCTTAGCTTACGGTTAGCCAGTCAGCTGTTAGCTGCGGCGTTAGCCTGCTGGGATCACTGCGTGGCCTACAGAGGTGGGCCTACTGTTAGCCAGTCAGCTGTTAGCTGCGGCGCTAGCTGTTGTGATCACTAGGAAACGTTAGCTTGCTGCTATCGGACAAGGCCAGCGCGAGGTAGCTTTTGCTACTTGCGCGCCGCCGTGAGCTCCCCTCTGGTCGCGTGCGCCGTTCGCTCGGCGTCTCGCGAGCAGGGGTAATAGCGACCAACGGTTGGAGCGGCCGTTAGCTTAATGCTACTCTGTTGTACGTGCTTTGATTGTAACATGTTTTACACTCTTGACTACGACGTCATCCTTGACAGGGGATGTTCGTCGACCCTGCCCTGAGCCTGGACGGGGATTGCGTCAACAAAGAGGACTGTAGCGACTGGTTGGAGCGGCGACGCTGCCCGGATCGAACAACACAGGACGGCTGTGTTCTACGGTGTCTTGACTGCACTTCGCTGATCTACGTTCCGGGTAGGACAAGGTTTGACCAGACCTTATAACACGTCTTCTGGTTTTACTTTTCTAAATGTTTTGTGAATGACGATGTTTTCCCAAAACGTGTGTTGCTGCACTGCATTTAGGATACGACGCGAGTTATGTGTGAACTGTCTTTGTCACTGGCAGTTAGCTTCTCCGTGCAAATCGGGTTGTTACAGATGTGAAAATGATCTGGTTGTTGTGTGAGAAACATCATGTGTGTTGTTATGTACCGTGTACTCACAACTAAGGTAACTAACCTATGAAGCTATGCTTAGTGACAAGTGAGTAAAAGAATGTTCTTTTCTCAGCCTGTGATGACAATGAACAGTGTTCACATATTAACAGGTTTTCCTGTTTTAACTGGCCGTATTAAGGGTAAAATAAGAGGATTGTGTTTCCCCCCGGTTCCCTGGGGACTTTTTCATCCTCCTATCAGACATGTTGCACTACGTTGTGTCTTTTGTGTGGTAGGGATGCGATGTAACCCTTAGCTTGATTGCTGAGGTTGTGCTAAAACTGCTGGAGAAACTTTATTTTCCTAAAAGAAAAGATTGTTTGGTCGCTGTCGTGTGTGCTTAGCAAGGCCTGTGGCCGATACTAATCGAGAATTATGTATTCTCTCATTATGGAAAACGGCGTTCCTCTGTAGAGTGTATTTGCCATTTTTTGTAGGTGATGATGGGTTGTGTGTGTCATGTGACCTACAACTGGGTTGGACTGGCCACAGAAGCACATGTGTATGTTGGACCGGGGCTCTTAGAGCCCTCTCTATTCTGTGTTTTTTCCTTAGGGAGTTTCCTGGTCCCACGGCCTGGTATATTGGGCGTGTGCACCGCAGAAATTCCCCCGCCATAGAGTACGTCACCGTGCGCGTCTCTGTTGGTAGGACTTCCGTGTGCTGTTCAGGTCCATGTGATGGATCTGTTTCAGGGGGGTGGTCAGGGCTCCTCCTCACCAAGCGCCTATTCGGGCCTTCTGTGAGTTCGGACTCCTTCTTCCATGTGAGGGAGCCTCCATCAGAGTACAGAGCCTTCCTCCTCAGATTGTCAAAGTGAGTGGACCCTCTAGAAGGTGTCCTATTCTATTGTATATGTATTCGATTCAATTCGATTATTGAGTGTGTATGGGTTCAGTGCCTCTTCCCCGGAGAGACCTAAAACCATTTTTTTTTTTTTTTTTTTTTTTTTGGCTCAAGGTGCAATATATTCTTTTCAATCTGTACAGCTCGCGTGGGAAGTCTCTCTGGGGATCCCTGTCTCCTTCCTATGGGAGGGTGGTGGGATGTAAAAATGTGTAAATTTTTTACCCCCGGCTGTGTAGACTGGGATACATACTGTTGATGCTTCCTTCTTTTCTATTCAAAAAGTGTTGGAGTTAGGAAGTGTCACACCCCTCTTGTCGTTCCCCTGGGCGCCTTGGGGATTCAATGACAGGTCTAAATAGCCTGTTCATTGATGGGGGTGTGTCCCGAGTCGACGCACGTATAGTGCTAGCTCGCTGTAAACAGGCGACTGACTGGCACGCCTTGGTTGCTTGTGGTTAAAACGGCGTTTTTATAAAGCGACTGAGATGGGGGTTTTTCCTCTTCCGACGACCACATCCCACAACCTGGGTTGGTTATCGACGGATTCTCGTTCATGTCTGGGGGATGATGACGGAATGGATCTGAACATATGTAGAGGGGTCTCACGCCCTTGGGGTGGGCCACCAGGCGCGGTTCGCCCGAACGTCTGGGTGGCGCCTTCTTTTCATGTTAAGATCGACACGCATATCTGCCCTTTCTCCTGGAGTAGGCATGTCGGCGTGGTTAGGGCACGGGACTGGTTCTGGTCACGCTGGTCCGGATCAGTTGAACCCGTTGTCCACCGGGGATGCAGATCTGCTGTTCTGGTACCCTGAGGGACTTGGGCTTTTTTCAGGGGGAAAAATGCCAGGTCGGTCCGGGTGTCACAGGGTTAAGCGCTATGGAGACCCTGGTTGGGTACGTTTTTACTCAGCACTGTCGTAATGGCTTACGGCCATGCCAACCTGTACACGCTCGATCTCGTCGGATCTCGGCCGCTACACAGGTTGGTCCTGGTTAGTACTTGGTTGGGAGACCGCCTGGGAATACCAAGTACGGTGTGCTTAGGGGCTGGTTCTCCATTCTTTTTCGCTCCTCTCTCACGCATGGCGAAGAGGGGCCTGTTGGGGTGGTCTTTGACCTCCTCTGGTGACCCTGTGCTTCCCGTATCGCCAGGCTGGTCCGAGGTAATGTTTCGTCGACCCGTAGGCCTGGGTTAACCCTTTTTTGAAAACTGAAACACTTGTACTGCGGTATAGCCGGTGTATACCCGCAGGTGTGTTTTGGAGGTTTTTCTTGAGGGGTTATAGGAACGACCGCCGCATTGGGTAACGCCAAGGTGGTTGATTCCCTGGTGTGTTGGAGCAGTGTCAACTCTCGGGTTCACCGGTTGAGGGTGCCCCTGCACGTTCATGACGTCTGCCAATCGTGTCAGCCTTCTCTGCCTCAACCCCTCTGGGTGGGGGTTTTTGAATGGAGGCTTGGTCATGCAACGCCGCCAGCTTCCGCTCCTTCCGCCGGGGCGGCTGTGTTCAGCTGTCCCCTCTGGCGCCTGTCTCGTCCGCAGTCTCCAGGCTAGGGTTAATAGCCTGTTGCCTGGTTTTTCCCCGGTGCGCTGCCTGCTTCCGTTGGTTAACCTTTTTTGTGTGCTTACGGCCATGCTGACTGCCTGTTGCAGGGTCAGTGTGCCAGGCGGTGTATTATTGGGGGGACAGGGCCCGCTCGGCTGAGGGGCTTTTGTCCGAATACGCTGGCGATGTGGGGGGCGCGGCACTACGTGCCCACCTGGTGGGGTCTTGATGCTGGCATCATGGACTTCTCCGGGCCCCCGTTCCAGGGAGTCCAGTCCTTTTGGTGGGTCTGGGTCTTCCTTCGCGCTCCGCTGCTACGGCCTTGCCACGGGGTTGGGTTTGCCCTTGACCCCGTGATTCTGGGGGCAGTAACGAGGTTGTTTCCCTCCGTTCGTTCCCGGGTGGCATGCGGGTTGTGCGTGTGTGTAGTCGTGGGGTCAAGCCACGGTCTGCTCACCCTGTGCGTTGAGTTGCTTGAGTGCCTCTTCGCACGGTCGGGTCCGTCGCCCTCCCGTGAAGCCACCAATAGGGGGGGTGCCCTCCATTAGGGTGGGTCGGGGGGGCTCGGCCCTCCCTGGTCTGATGGTTGTGGGGGGCCTCAGCGGGGTACATTTGTCGAGCTTCTAGCTCCCGCTCAGCTCCTATTATCCAATGAACGCTGAGCGTGAGCTAGTGTGGAACAGAACGTTAGGTTATGACTATAACCAAGTTCTGTTAACACTTAGTGAACGCTCAGCGTTTAGACGACGCTGCAGGCCCTTGATTTTTCATTCATTCATTGTGATGAAATTTGTTGGGAAGGAGATGAGTGTGTGGCACCACCCCTGCTTATATAGGTAAGCGGATGGGGGTGTGGCCAGATGAATGCTGGCATTTAAAGGTACATTTGTGGAATTATTCAGTGTATATATGCTGAAGCGAGATATATGCAATGAACGCTGAGCGTTCACTAAGTGTTAACAGAACTTGGTTATCGTCATAACCTAACGTTATGGCTGTTAGCAGCATCCATGCACAAGCATGTCACTGTTCATTGAAGATGGAAGGTAGCCTATTGGGTAACCTACTGAGCTACTCAACTCACGTTAGCCATACTGTAGGCTGTCGGTGTTGTTTATTCCAAGTAAATAGTGTAAGTAGCTGTTTTTGGTTATACAAATGTGTGCTAAAAATATTTAATGGTTATACGCAGGGGTGCTGTCTGGGATTTTGGGCCCCCAAGAAAACATATCACATTGGGCCACCACAGGTCACTCCAACCCTGCAGAACCAAATCGAGGCATTCAACTCTCTCGTACTGTAGTTCAATACTTACAGTATTGTCCAATATTTACTGACAGTGAGCTATGGGAATTTGTAATACTGTGCAGACGTGCAACAATCTGCATGCATTGGAATTCACTTGCAAGACTATCTGCACTCGACACTGTACGCCATTGCCTGATAGACATTTTGAATCTCACCTTTTCAAATGATTTTGAATCTCACCTTTTCAAATGATTTTGAATCTCACCTTTTCAAATGATTTTGAATCTCACCTTTTCAAATGATTTTGAATCTCACCTTTTCAAATGATTTTGAATCTCACCTTTTCAAATGATTTTGAATCTCACCTTTTCAAATGATTTTGAATCTCACCTTTTCAAATGAACATGTTGGGTGTAGAGGGACTCAGGACATTATGTAATTTACCTAATGACCATTCCCATGCTCAATTATGTCTAATATGTTGCTCCACTGATTCCTGGATTGAGACCATTGGTTACAGTTTTGGTGTAATATCAAACCATTTTTGACCACTTGATTTGAGAATTGAAAAAAGAAAAGAAGAAGAAGAAACCCCAGGCCTGTTACGTTCTGGACACCGACCTCGGTCGGTGACCACCCACATTCCTGGCATATGTCACTGGGCTTGTCACCTGTCATTTCCCTGTCAATTAGTGCTGTCACTTAGGGGTGGTTCCTGATTGGCTGTCACGGGGGTGTGTGTGGAATGTTGGTATTTTGTCTCTATTTAACATACCTCTCTTCTGCTTGTCCATTGTCAGGTCTTCACTAATTGCGTTCGGGGATAACGCGGACGGTTCCACTGTGGACCTCCAATAAGCTCCCATTTACCTTATCTTACACTTGTGCTTTTAGCACTTGTTCTCTCTTAGAATTTACTCTGTGTTCTTACTATTAAAGTCGAACCTGTTCAAGAGTAAACACTCTCTGTCTCTGTGATTGCCTTCAACCATTGGAATTCACCTACCTGCATTCTGACACAGGCCAAACGATGGCATTATTAAGATTCAGATTCAGATTTTGTTGTCACGTCTTTCATTACTGTCACAGTCACAGCATAGAGGAGTGACATTATTTTGTTCTTATAGTTTTGGATGGATAGTTAACCACTTTTTTTTTTTCTGAGAATGGCCAAGAAAAACCCACTTATTGTCAATGGTCCTCATTCTCGAACGGATATAGGCCTACGTGAAAGTTACCAAGGAATTCCATCGTAAATCGATTTACGTACTTATTCGGCATTCTCGAACGGCTTCTTAATGTAAATTTGTTGTTTATGATTTATGTAGGATTTACGAACTCGAAAAGGCAGTCGTAACAAGTCGGACAGACCGGTGTACTGCGCCCGTGTGTTCAACAGCTTTCTCTGGGACAAGTCATTGGGGATTGCCGATACTAAAGACATCCATGGAATTAAATAATTATAATGATAATAAATATGACAATATTTGTATCATTAACAATTACGTTTTGCATTTATAGTCCGACTTCTGACTCAATGAGGCATCATGAGCATTACACACACACTGCAAACGAAATAAATAAGAACTAAACCGATCGGCACGGCACGGATATAGCTACTGTATAGTGGAATATACTGTATTAATATGCCATATACTGTCTTTATGATATTAGCGCACGAGCACACACACACACACACACACATACTGTATACGTGCAAAATTAATCATTCCAGCAAAGTAGGCTTCTATTATTCTAATGACTTGTTTTAAGGTATTATAGTAGTAAGTCCTATTGTAGAACATGACATATTAGCATGACATCTCATTTGGTAATGTCAATACTGAATGACTGCGCGATTGGCTCTTGACAAGCACGCAGTCGTTCAGTATTGACATTACTAAATGAGATGTCTGGGTTTCATTGTAGTACATTGTATGTACTATTGCACTTTACTGTTACATTTGCACTCTGGTTGGATGGTGTATTGTACTTGTGCTGTATATTGATGACAATACATTTGAATCTAATCTCATTTTGAGATCAGTCACAAATCGCTTCCGTGCTACCTGTTGAATGGGTCAGCATGGTGCAGATGCGTTTGACCCATCCCGTCGTCCTTCCCCCCATGGGCAGCCGGGAGCAGACATGGGCTGCAGTGTGGGGCCGCACCCGTGGACCAATCCAAGTGCTCCTGTCCATCTTCGTCAGGGACACGACAGCATTAGCGATCTGTTATAAGGAGCTGGCGGGGCGTGTCTGTATGCAAATGTAGGTGTACGAGAGACGAGAACGCGCTTTACAATTTAAGAATGAGTGACGTTTTTCATTCATGAGAACCCAGCTGCGAAGATTTTGGCCACTTACAGAGAGTGTTTCACCCGTTCAGGAATCCGGAGGAGGATTTTAGTAAATTTGTTAGTACGACATTTTTACCAAGATATTTACAAAGGCACTTACGAACATGTTCCAGAATGAGGACCAATGTACCCAGGCGAGCCATAGGCCGACATCCTCTGAATGGCTGAGCTCTCTGGTTTCTGGTTGTAAAGTTCCATGAGGCTGGGATAATCCCAGAGCTCACAATACAGTAGGTCATTGTATAGAGTGAGGTCAAGTAAAAATCGAATTGTATCACCACATTCAAAGGGCTACAATAAAGACTCATCATTGGATTCACAAGAGTCGCAGATTTGCAGCTTTGCAGCCATATCCAATGCATGTGATTCCAAGACTATTTAGGGATCACAATATGCAGAAATATGCAAAAATATAATAAAAAGAAATGGCACAAATCACATCTCTGCATGGTAATCAATTATGTGTCACATGATACCACTTGCTTCGCAATTGAGTCTGCTATAGCACATCAAAGTTGGTGATGTCTGCAAAAGTCTAATATGTCCCAACTTATATACAGCACCCCTGGTTATGTCTGTAGACTGTGTGGGAGTTGGCAGTTGACTCTTTAGAACATAGGCCTACCTGTTCTTTGTCTGTAGTTGGCTGAATCCCTTGTTTAGAATCGGCTACAAGAGGAAGTT
This sequence comes from Notolepis coatsorum, assembly GCF_963971535.1. Lineage (NCBI taxonomy): Eukaryota > Metazoa > Chordata > Actinopteri > Aulopiformes > Paralepididae > Notolepis > Notolepis coatsorum. The sequence continues at coordinate 107,829,215 of NC_140167.1, read as the reverse complement.
ACAGGAACATGACATGTATAAAGTTCTTCCCGAGGATGCGTCGGAAAAACTGGGCGAGGACCTACAGAGGTAGGATGATGAATATCTGTAGGCCTGTGTTTATTGTAGGGTAGCACCAATAGTTCCTAGTGAGCAAGTCCCTTATTCATTCATTCATTAATTTATTCATCTTATTGAAATGCTGACCTAGATACTTATTGACTTACTTACTTGTGCCAGAAAACAACTTGGCTACACGTTTCAGGAGTGTGGTAATCTGGTAGAAAATCACTAAGAACCTGTGACAAAACACTGGATCAAATAATAACACATTCATGTACATGATTATTTCCCATCAAATAATAACACTTTCATATTTACATGATTAGTTCCCATCAAATAATAACACATTCATATATTGTATACATGATTAGGCTACTTGGTAGGGCTGGACGGTATAGTCTAAAATTTATATCACGGTATAATTTGTAGCATATATTAATTTATCATTAGTGCTTGTCTGCTTGAGTAACTGATGTCTGAGATGCAGAGACAGCTTTTTTCTTCCCATTGCTATTCGACGATTCACTCGACATTTGCAGAGGACGCATTCTTTACATCTTCATATTCCAATGTGTTTTGTTTCAGCCCGATCTCGCTAACCTTAACCCTAACCCTAATCAACCACAGGAAAAAGGTACATAATGTAGGTTATGTTATAGCTATATGTGTCATGCACCTCCAAGCCACCAGGCTTCCCTTCCCCTGTCTCCTTTGTTCCCCCCCCCTCTCTCTCTGTCTCAATCAAGCAGGAGTGGATCCAGGTGTGGGGAGTAGGGCTGTACCGAATGTAATTTTTCTTTTTTACATTCAAAGCTTCGATTGAAGTTTTCGAATGAAGCTATTTTAATCTTTTATATATTTTTATATAATCAAACAGAATCCTCAATTTGAATACATTGATTCGTCTGATTAAATTAGTCTTTAATTTTTTTTTTAAATCAATATAACTCGTCAGTTTCGTCAACATAAATAATCCAATAAGGGCACTGTTGGTACGGAAGTGATGGTGCCGTCTTGATGAAGCACCGAGCGCCAAGCTGATGCATATAGGCTACATCATTTATGATAAATGTTTTATTAAAATGTTTATGACGATAGTATAATACTATAATATTAGTGTAGCATAATTTTTATCTGCAACTGTAAAGAAAAACCCCATTGGTTTAAACAGAATGAATAGACACACATATTTCTTTCCCCAATGTTGATTTAGAATTAGAATGTCAACATTATGAATGAAGCTTCGAACTATTCGGTACAGCCCTAGTGGGGAGTCAGGCGATCAGCTGTTTCCTATCCAATCAACCCTGCCATAAAAGACTCTTTCACTTTGCCAGATTGTAGACTGACTTACATCCCTCTCGGCCTGACTACCCCACCTGGTGAACCTCCTGCCTGCTCCCTTTATTTATTCCCTGGATTTTTACTTTTTGTTTTGTCCCGTGAGTTTTTGACTATTTTTGTTCCCAGGCAATTGGACTTTGTGGTTTTCTTTTGATACTTTGTTTAACTTTTTTTTGTTTAACGCTCGGAATTGCTTTTGTTAGGAAATCTTTTCCGTTTTGTTTTCTTGTTTCGTTTACAGTGCAAAACAGTATGATCGGGAGTTGAACTAACTAATGCTTGTGGTGGGGGGGAAGTGCACTTGCTACTAGAACAAGCCACCCAACCCGAGGCTCAGTCCTCTGCCCCCTGCTCTTCATCTGCTACATACTCCCCCTTGGTCACATCATCTGAAAATACAACGCGTCGGGCGTAACAACCACCCCTAGGCATGATCTAATTCCTATAACACACTCCTGCGCATGATGTAATGCTTAAATCGCCCAGCCCTGAGTCCAAGGTACTTGAAATTGTTCACTCTCTCGACTGGTGCCCCATAGATGCTGAGGGGGCTGTAGTTCCTTGCCCCATACCTCCTAAAATCCACAATCATCTCTTTGGTTTAGCTGACGTTCAGGGAGAGGCTATTCTCAAGGTCACAGTCAAAATCCATACTGTAGCTCAAATTCATACCGATGTGCTTTCTATAACATTTATACCGTCCACCATATTACTTGGAATAATATACCAGTACTTAGCATTGCCAGTAGTTAATACTAGTGTCTATGAACATCTTAACTCAGCCCACCCAACTAATCACCATGGTTTGTTATGGCAACAGACAGGGTTGTTTCTTTGTTTTGTAACAAAATCGGAGCTGGAAAATCTAATCTAACATACTGTTACATCCTCATCCTAACATCCCAGCAAATTTAAACATAACAAAATATAATAGCCTATATACTTGATGGAATACTGACTCATGATTATCTATCATTGACATTCTCTTCACTCCTGTATGTTGAAGCTGCTGGGACCGGGAGGTTCAAAAGGCAGCTAAAGACCTGCGCATACCTAAACTCACCAGAGCTATCATTCGCTGCTTCTGGAGGTCATACTCCATCATCGGAATATACACCTTCATGGAGGTACAGTACCGCAAGTCAACTTTCTATACCTAATGGGTAGGGATGGGTATCAGAAATGTTACCACACTGATACCTAACTTCTGATTCTTCAAATTTTATACTGGTTCTAAAACTTTCTTTTTTGAATGAAACTAAATGTTTCATTTAGCTATCGGTGTAAAGGAAATCACTTTATGCGTAATCATTGTACACGCCATTATGCTTTGCTTAATACTGTAGAATCAGATGGTGCTCAATTGACTTTCAATCAATCAATTAGTAGAACGTCGAAACCCAAGATTGTATTGTTAGAATCCACCTTTTTCATTTTTCCTAAGGTTTTCAATACTTTTGGATACAATACATTTTGTTGCCTTAAACTCTACGGACACAAATTGGTACATTGTCACTTTTTGATAGCCAGTATTCTATGTACATTTTTTCTGTTCATCATTATGTCCCACATCATCTTATTTCTACAATCTACATGATGATATCAGTACAATACTTCCACCCACCTGCTGCTTTGCATTCCATTTTCCACCAGGAAGCTATCAAAGTGATTCAGCCGCTGCTGCTCGGAAAGCTGATCGAGTACTTTGAGAGTTATGACCCCAGTGACATGGCCGCTCTCTACGAGGCCTGTGGCTACGCTGGGGGCATCTCCCTGACCACCATCTGCCTCGCGGCACTTCACCACCTCTACTTCTACCACGTCCAAAGAACAGGCATGCAGATCCGCGTGGCTATGTGTCACATGATTTATCGGAAGGTCAGTAATCGCATTAGGAACCTTAATGTTTATTCATATAGCATATTTGCCAACAACAGTGTACCAAAAGAACACCAATGTTACAGATCAGATGAATTAAATTAATAGGACCATCACCATCTTCGCACCCATAACGTCACCAAATTGATGGATCTGAGGTGGCAGCAAACCTAAACTTGGACATGGAAAACATCAGAAAGTGGGCTGATGCCTGGAAGGTCACCTTTGAGCCCAGCAAGTATAAGGCAATAATCCTGTCTAGAAAGAGGAATCCATCTTGCCCTGAACTATTCTTTGGGAACACTAAAATCAAGCTCAGTGAGCAGCTGGAACTTCTAGGATTGTGCATTGACGGAAAACTCCAGTGGACTCAGTGGACCAGCCATCTGTCTAACATCTGTCTTAACGTCTGCAAACGTGCTGACAACATCTCGGAGCAATGCCGAAGTTGGCCAACAAGCTTGATCCTAGAGGAGGAGCCACCGTCTAGTCTACTAAACCCAGGTCCGGAGTGTCATGGAGTACTACTGTCTGGCCTGGATGAATGCCTCACAAACCACATTTAGACAGCTAGATATCATCCAGAAAAAGGTACTACAAATCATTGGTGTGGATGAGGACTATGCCCTAAAGAAAAAAAAAATAAAAGAAAAAAAAAATCTAACCCTAACTAACCATACTGTCATGCACTTGTCCTAATAAACTAACCTACACTGTAGCACTCAACACTTTGATGAACATTGTTACTCAGCTGATAGAGTTGTGCCCTTCCTGATGGCTTGTCGTACAGAACTTGTAAGTCGCTTTGGATAAAAGCGTCAGCTAAATGACTAAATGTAAATGTAAATGTAAAGGTTTATACCATCGCCAAGCTGAGCTGTTCTGCCCAGCAGACCTGAAAGCACTGCTACCCTCAGCTCATGTCCCAGGTCGAAACACCTGGAGGTTACCACCAAGCCATTGTCACTCCCCAGGACTAACACCAAAAGCCTTTCAAACCTTTATTTAAACACTAATATGAGCGGGTAGTGAATTCATCTTGTTTTTAACTGCCATCCAAAACTGAGCTGGGTTTTTGTAGGAACTTGTAAATAGAAATAGTAATCTAGTTCTCTGTTTCTGAGCTGTTTAAAGGCAAGCCAGTGTTGTGGATCACCTGAGTGTCTAGCACGTGACCAGGCCTTATTCCTGTCATTAAGCAGAGTTGACGGCTCATGTGAGAACCAAGGTGCTATTCTATCTTTAATTCTGAGCCTCTTAATTTAAGAGGAGCATGTTTATTGATCAAAGAAATAAAAGTATTTGTGAAGAGGTCACAAGGGTCACAAAACGTGTCTCTACAGTTTCTGTGCCAGCAGCTGGGGGTTTATACAATTTACTAATTACAACCATTGAGGAGGGCCCCAACTGGATCTTTAAAGCAATACATCAAATGTATCTTGGTATGGAGACTGAATCTAAAATGGATACAGATAAACTTGCTTTAACATACAGTATACGACCACTCCACCCTGTACAGATTGTAGCCCATTAGGGCTACATCTGAATCAGCAATGCTTTTCTTAAGCCATGACTCACTTAGGACAAGGATATCAGGGTCAGACTATAAAATGAATGTATTCACGTCTACTTTCTGGATTAGGCATCTGCTAGTTAGGTAGATTATACAAAGACCGTTCCTGCGCTTAAAGTTGCCTGGGTCAAGTTGTGGACAGGGACAGGGACTAGGGACAGAAGTGGTACGAGTATGAGTGGAGAGAGCATGGTGTATCAGTTAATAAGTCTGAACCGTTTCTAAGTTACCAGGGACTTTTAACTGTATTTAGGATACATTATTTTTGTCTACTGCCTATAGTCACATATATGGTCAGATTTATAGGACCTGTAGTGCCACAGCCATCACAACGGATCAGACTCACCCCACTTCAGGCACAGCATGACTTGGCCGACCTACGGCTCCTTGATAGGAGCTTTGGTCACTCTGCTATAACAACATGAAACAGCCCTCCCCCAGAGATATGCCCAACAGTCCCCCTGCTCAAGATAAGAGACTGTTCATGTGTGAGACCCATTGTCTTTAAAGTAACAATCTCTAACATGTGTATGTAAATAAATGTCCATTTAGCCACTCTCTATTACCAATTGATACAACCTATTACCCAGTTCATAAATGCTTTTCCATTTTCCATTTTTGTATTTCTAAACACTGGTGTCTGGTAGGACATTCCTGGGGGAAATCAGTGTTAGCGCAACTACATTTGGAGTAGTTGGCATGCATTTTCAAGATGGAAGGCAAGTCAATACAATACAAAAATGCAACATCAATGATTGCCTATCACCAATAGATGTCCCCAAAACAAACAAAAATGCTCTCTTTAAGTGAGCATGATTCATTCTGAACTACCTCTTGTGATATTTGTCATAGTAATAGCAGTTTGATACACATGCACAGTTTAACTATTTATTCTGCTCTGCAAAGGCCCTCTGTCTTAACAGCACAGCACTGGGAAAGACAACCACAGGACAAATTGTGAACCTCTTATCCAACGATGTCAGCAAATTTGATGAGGTAAGATCTTAAGGGGACTCTATCTATCTATCGATCTGTCTGTCTGTCTGTCTGTCTGTCTGTCTGTCTGTCTGTCTGTCTGTCTGTCTGTCTGTCTGTCTGTCTGTCTGTCTGTCTGTCTGTCTGTCTGTCTGTCTGTCTGTCTGTCTGTCTGTCTGTCTGTCTGTCTGTCTGTCTGTCTGTCTGTCTGTCTATCTATATCTAATCTCACACTTCTGTCATCTTTTCACAGGTCACCCTGTATTTGCACTTTCTGTGGGTTGGTCCTTTGCGAGCTGCAGCCGTGCTGGTGTTGTTGTGGTATATGATTGGACCATCGTGCCTTGCGGGAATGGCTGTGCTTCTCATTCTGATGCCTGTGCAGACCTGGTTTGGACACCTATTCTCCACTCTCAGGTACAGCGGTGTTGCACGTTGCCTGGATACCGTTGAAGTGTCATGAGATACATGTATACAAATATTACTTAGCAAGCTAAATCACAGAGTTAGGAAAGAGAGAACCAACCATCCCAACAGAGATATGTGAAACACATTCCCCATACAAGCTCTTCTGGTCGGGCACAACCAATGCTGCAAAATGCATAAAATGCTATGGTCTAATTTCACTGCCCAGAGTTATGTTGTCTGAAGAAATGTATTTGTGTTGCCATTTTCTCTTATCTGCCATGTTATGCAGTTACCTCCAACAACCACAAGGTGCCAATCTTCCATAGTGCAGGTTTAAGGGGAAAGTGAATGTCCACTCTTCCATCCCTCGACAATCACATCCTAGGTGCCTATGGGCAAGGCACTGAGTCCCTCACTAGAAGAATGTGGTTTTACTGGGCATCTGCAAGGTGTGAATGTGTGAGATTGAGTGTGAAGGAGAGTATTACTCTGTGTGCTTAGCAAACCTTACCCGCATGTATGAGTCTGTCTAGTATTTTAAGGCAAAACTGGTGTTTTGACAACCCTACTTTTAGATGCATAGCAATACACAGAAAGCTCACAGGCCTCTATCAAATACTATGTGTTCTACCCTGTCATATTTTATGTATCATATTGCTGCATATTTGTGTTGTTTTTCCTCCATCCTGTTCAGGGGCCAAACAGCAACCTTGACAGACAGCAGGATACGTACCATGAATGAAGTGGTCTCCGGAATCCGTATTATAAAGATGTACGCCTGGGAGAAGCCTTTCTCTGCACTGGTTGATGAGGTCAGGAGGTACAGTGCAGTAAATCTCAAGTCATTCGTCAACTTCAAGTCCACACAGAGGTTTTTGTTGTAAACAACATTTTCTATTATTGTTCTATAGTCTATAAGCGGAATACATTTCCTACCTGCAAAGTCCATTTCTGCCGTTTTCTCACTGTCTCACAATGTTTATACCCCGTCCACGTTAAGTTTGACTTTCGGCTGTTGTAATGACTCCGACCTTCTTTGATTGACAGGAAGTTAGCTTGTTAGTGCACTGTTAGTGCACGCCTCCAGTGCACTGTTTTTGTTTTCTATGTCATCTCCATGCTCGTGGCGTGCATGTGCGTCCTCACACACATGCCTGGAAGAACACGTGAAGAATAACTTTCAGGGACTCCTTTCCTTCTACTATTTGATATAGTGCCACTTTAATCAACTCGTGGTCAAAAACTCCATTGGATACCTTTAACTTAACATAAACTTGTGTACCCGTGTTGGATCATTATCACATTATGTGCGAATGTTAGATCGAAGTCATCATAGAAAACGATTGTGTGTGTCCAACATGTTCTGAGGCTATTTGTGGTTGTGTTGGGTCTGGGTTGGGTCTGGGTGGCTTACTGTGAGGCAGTGTTGTAGTACTTGTGTCCGAGTCCTGGACTGGTTTTCAGGACTCGTGACTCGACTTGGACTTGAGCACTGATGACTCTGACTTGGACTCGAGCATTGACTGCATTCGGACTCGGAAGGTGCAGACTCGGACTTGTTAATTGATAAATACAGTTATATACCGTATATATATATTTTTTAGTGCTGTCAAACGATTAAAATATTTAACTTGATTAATCGCATGATTGTCCATAGTTAACTCGCGATTAATCGCAAATTAATCGCATTTTTTTTTTTACCTTAAACAGATCTTTTTCAAGTTCCAAGTTTTAATACTCTTATCAACATGCGAGTCAACAAATGCTTGCTTTGTGCAGCCATTTAACACAAAAGGATGACCCTCATGCATTGCAAATTTGCATCAAATTCAAAACAGAGTGATGCACAAAATAACTTAAAAGAAAATAATAATTTAAAACAATGAATAAAGTGTGCATGAAATAATAGGGGAAAGAAAACGTTGGGAACTTGTTACATTCACACACACAAGGGCTGATTAATCACACACCCCCCTCTCTCCCTCACACACACACTCTCCCAACTCTTTTTCTCTTTTGCCCCTTCCTCATCTCTCTCACCCCCCTCTCTCTCTATATCTCACACACACACACACACACACACACACACACACACACACACACACACACACACACACACACACACACACACACACACACACACACACACACACACACACACACACACACACACACACACACACACACACACACACACACACACACACACACACACACACACACACACACACACACACACACACACACACACACACACACACACACACACTTCAGAAACAAACATAGTATCAATGAGAGCATCAATAATACACCTGAGTGAAGTCTAGTAAATCTTTTTTTAGTTAATCTTGAGTTAAAAAAATTAGTGGCATTAATAGAATCGGGAGTTAACGCGATATTAACGCGATATATTTGACAGCCTTAATTTTTTTGTAATAGGCCCTAATCATTTAGCATACGATTTTGATGGCTAGTGCATTTGTTTGGCTATTGTGTCACAAAGTAAATAAAGTCCCTTTGAAATGGTGACCGGTCGCTGTGTCATTTATGTTTAAAGGGGAAATATTTGACTATTTCTTTCACTATTTGAGCACTTTTACACAATTCCTGTGAGTCTATGGAACACCTCTGTAAGGTGTTTTTTTCCAAAAAATGCATTGTTTTGTATTTCTAATCAAGTACTCAAAAACAGCATTTTTCTACCTCAAGATCTTAAGCCGTTTTGAGGCTGGGCTCCAACCACTGTGTGGCCTGGTGCCAACTGCCACATCAGCTGCCACATTATTATGCAGCTGAGAAATCTCTGACATCACAGATATGCACATTTTCAGATGACTCAGTTCAGTGAGGGTGGATATTGTGAGAGGAGAATTGGAAGAATGCGCCAATATGAGAATTAGAGACATAGATCCTATTAATATAAGTCCACATAGCCAGGAAACAATGCTAAACACTGAAAAAGGCCATTTATAAGATAGTTCCCCGTTTAATGTAGACATTTTTTTATTTGTACAGTATGTCAGCTCTTTGACTGCCAGAGTGGAGTGGACTCAACCTCGATGACTTGGACTTTGACTTGGACTAGGGAAACGGGGACTCGACTCTGACTCTTCTTTGGTGACTCAGACTTGGACTTGGACTCGAATACTGGGGACTCGAGACTCTACTCGGACTTGAGATTTAGTGACTCAACTACACTGCTATGAGGATAATGTTACTCTCAGTTTGGTGAATTTCTGCCTGGTGATTGATTGATTGATTGATTGATTGAAAACTTTATTAACAGATTGCAGAATGGGTACAGTACAGTACAGCTCAATACATACAATTGTTAAGGGGATGCAGACCAGAGAAAGACTTTCGTCTTGTTTACATCAGGGTCCCCCATTTTCAATTCATCGTAACATATATGACATACATGACATACAGATAGACAGAACTGCTACATCTATACATTTATGACATACCAGATTTGCAATTACAGTACTGTTTGTGATACAAAAAGAGTCCAGAAAAAAAAGTATATACATTTGACGTAGAAACTGTACATTGGATTGGGTAGGTGGGGGTGGGGGGGACTGTACATTGGAGGTGGTTGGGTGGGTGGGGGGGGGGGTTGGGTAGGAGTGGGGGGGGGGGTGGGCGACACTGTACAACTGTACAAACAAAACTGTACATTGGATTATTGACAAGACCATACTTGGTAATTTACTGTACATTGGAGGGGGTTGTGTTCGGACATTTACAGGGGCCAGTTTCGAGTTGCAGTCTCCCGTAGGTGTTTTTTGAGAGTGTTTTTGAAAGTGGGTAGTGATTCACATTCCTTTACAGCTTTGGGTAGGGCGTTCCACATTGATGTGGCATAATTGCGAAACGTGTTTAGTCTCTTGTTTGAGCCGAATCTGGGTTTAACATGATTTGTGGTGTTTGTTTTGGGCTGCCACATATACCTTTATGTTTTGGGAAACACTGGTTTATGTCTGCCTACATTCATGACATTATGTACCGGAAAATGTTTGACACCTTTTTGCCTCGTGGTACCCTGGAAACGTAATATACAGTATATCACTCACATAATGCTATCACATGGCATGTTCATTCATTCATTCAGTCATCTCTCTTACCAGTCACCCTGATATACAATGTTTTAAAGGCCTAATACAATTAGACTTCTATTTTGAAAACCTGAAAACTAGGGCTGGGTATGAAAGTATGCTGCCATGAATCCATGCAAAGGTATGGATTTTCACTATTCCGCCATCCACAATATATAAATATGGTCAAATAAATATATATAATATAATATATATATTTACTGTATATAATAACTTATACTGTGAATTTCTCCAGACCTCTCTTGACAGCCTGGGGTGTGGCGAGCAATAGCAACCCCTCCCCCTATCCCCACTCAACTCCAACCCACGCATCACACCAAACCAAACAAATGTAAACAAAGTGCAGTACCAAGTGGGGCTCTAGAGGTCGCTGTTTGACAGTTTGAAATGTTACTCATCCCTGTTCTCCTTCTGCAACAGAGAGGAGATCTCCAAGATCATGAAGAGCTCTTACCTGCGCGGAACTGAACATGGCGTCCTTCTTCGTGGCCTGCAAGATCATTGTCTTTGTCACCCTCTGTGCCTACGTGCTGACGGGGAACACCGTAACTGCCAGCACGGTGTTTGTGACCATCTCTCTGTTCGGGGCGGTGAGACTCACCATCACCCTCTTCTTCCCGTTGGCCATAGAGAAGGTGTCTGAGTCCCTCATTAGCATACGCAGGATAAAGGTAAACGCATCAGTAGGGGATGTCCGATACCAGGCTTAGCCCCTTCACTACCACACTACAAAGGGTTAACACTTTCACTACCAGACTACAAAGGGTTAATGCTTTCACTACCACACTACAAAGGGTTAACGCTTTCACTACCACACTACAAAGGGTTAACGCTTTCACTACCACACTACAGAAGGTTAACCTTTCACTACCACACTACAGAAGGTTAACCTTTCACTACCACACTACAGAAGGTTAACCTTTCACTACCACACTACAGAAGGTTAACCTTTCACTACCACACTACAGAAGGTTAACCCTTTCACTACCACACTACAGGAGGTTAACCTTTCACTACCACACTACAGAAGGTTAACCTTTCACTACCACACTACAGAAGGTTAACCCTTTCACTGCCACACTACAGAAGGTTAACCTTTCACTACCACACTACAGAAGGTTAACCTTTCACTACCACACTACAGAAGGTTAACCTTTCACTACCACACTACAGAAGGTTAACCTTTCACTACCACACTACAGAAGGTTAACCCTTTCACTACCACACTACAGGCGGTTAACCTTTCACTACCACACTACAGAAGGTAACCTTTCACTACCACACTACAGAAGGTTAACCTTTCACTACCACACTACAGAAGGCTAACCTTTCACTACCACACTACAGAAGGTTAACTCTTTCACTACCACACTACAGAAGGTTAACCCTTTCACTGCCACACTACAGAAGGTTAACTCTTTCACTACCACACTACAGAAGGTTAACTCTTTCACTACCACACTACAGAAGGTTAACCCTTTCACTGCCACACTACAGAAGGTTAACCTTTCACTACCGCACTACAGAAGGTTAACTCTTTCACTACCACACTACAGAAGGCTAACCTTTCACTACCACACTACAGAAGGTTAACTCTTTCACTACCACACTACAGAAGGTTAACCCTTTCACTGCCACACTACAGAAGGTTAACTCTTTCACTACCACACTACAGAAGGTTAACTCTTTCACTACCACACTACAGAAGGTTAACCCTTTCACTGCCACACTACAGAAGGTTAACCTTTCACTACCGCACTACAGAAGGTTAACTCTTTCACTACCACACTACAGAAGGTTAACTCTTTCACTACCGCACTACAAAAGGTTAACGCTTTCACTACCACACTACAGGCGGTTAACCTTTCACTACCACACTACAGAAGGTTAACCTTTCACTACCACACTACAGAAGGTTAACCCTTTCACTACCACACTACAGGCGGTTAACCTTTCACTACCACACTACAGAAGGTTAACCCTTTCACTACCACACTACAGAAGGTTAACCTTTCACTACCACACTACAGACGGTTAACTCTTTCACTACCGCACTACAGAAGGTTAACCTTTCACTACCACACTACAGAAGGTTAACCTTTCACTACCACACTACAGACGGTTAACCTTTCACTACCACACTACAGAAGGTTAACCCTTTCACTACCACACTACAGGCGGTTAACCTTTCACTACCGCACTACAGAAGGTTAACCTTTCACTACCACACTACAGAAGGTTAACCTTTCACTACCACACTACAGAAGGTTAACCTTTCACTACCACACTACAGAAGGTTAACCTTTCACTACCACACTACAGAAGGTTAACCCTTTCACTGCCACACTACAGAAGGTTAACCTTTCACTACCACACTACATAAGGTTAACCCTTTCACTGCCACACTACAGAAGGTTAACCTTTCACTACCACACTACAGAAGGTTAACCTTTCACTACCACACTACAGAAGGTTAACCTTTCACTACCACACTACAGAAGGTTAACTCTTTCACTACCACACTACAGAAGGCTAACCCTTTCACTACCACACTACAGAAGGTTAACCTTTCACTACCACACTATAGAAGGTTAACCTTTCACTACCACACTACAGAAGGTTAACCTTTCACTACCACACTACAGAAGGTTAACCTTTCACTACCACACTACAGAAGGTTAACCCTTCACTACCACACTACAGACGGTTAACTCTTTCACTACCACACTACAGAAGGTTAACCTTTCACTACCACACTACAGACGGTTAACTCTTTCACTACCACACTACAGAAGGTTAACCTTTCACTACCACACTACAGACGGTTAACTCTTTCACTACCACACTACAGAAGGTTAACCTTTCACTACCGCACTACAGAAGGTTAACCTTTCACTACCACACTACAGAAGGTTAACCTTTTCACTACCACACTACAGAAGGTTAACCTTTCACTACCACACTACAGACGGTTAACCTTTCACTACCACACTACAGAAGGTTAACCTTTCACTACCACACTACAGACGGTTAACTCTTTCACTACCACACTACAGAAGGTTAACCTTTCACTACCACACTACAGAAGGTTAACTCTTTCACTACAACACTACAGAAGGTTAACCCTTTCACTACAACACTACAGAAGGTTAACCTTTCACTACCACACTACAGAAGGTTAACCTTTCACTACCACACTACAGAAGGTTAACCCTTTCACTACCACACTACAGAAGGTTAACCTTTCACTACCACACTACAGACGGTTAACCTTTCACTACCACACTACAGAAGGTTAACTCTTTCACTACCACACTACAGAAGGTTAACCTTTCACTACCACACTACAGAAGGTTAGCCTTTCACTACCACACTACAGAAGGTTAACCCTTCCACTACCACACTACAGGCGGTTAACCTTTCACTACCACACTACAGAAGGTTAACCTTTCACTACCGCACTACAGACGGTAAACCTTTCACTACCACACTACAGAAGGTTCTGTTTCGTTATGGCTTCGCTCAGCACCAGTTGCACTGTACTTCACTTCGTGCACGAGCACTGAATAAAAAATGCCACCATGTACCTTTACATCCCAACATTCGTCTGGCCACACCCCCATCCGCTTACCTTCATAAGCAGGAGTGTGGTCACCTACTCGCCTCCTTCTTCACTTTCACCACAAGGAAGTGCCTTCGGTAGATCCCCACTTGACGAGGTTGTTAGTAGAAGAAAGTTGGAAAACAAAAGAAGATACGTTGACATCATATCTTTATTTTCTCTCTCACTATTTTCGAGAAAATATGGCGATATTGTCTTCGTTACTGGAGTGTCTGGAAGATGATGGTCATTCCGACCTTCAACGGCTTTTTCGTATAAGGAGCTCACGCCGCTGACATGCCCCCCAGCTACAGTCCTCCTTGCTGCGGCTGGATGGGGTTGCCCTCCGGCCACACAGCTGGACTGTGGGAAGCACCGACTGTTGTGAGAAGCGGTTGTTTCCAGGTTGGGTACGTACTGTTTTGCTTGCGAGCTCTGGTTGTTGTTGATGCTGTGGGGGTTAGCTGACAATTTACGAAACGCCGACTCCAGGCTGGGGTCCTCTGCTCAGCTTAAACGGCGGTCGGAGGATCTTGGTCTGACGCCCATGATGGTCAATCTAGTGGGCCCCGACCAGGACCTGGTGATCCCAGGATTCTCGAGCGGATGCTTCTCTGTCCCGTGCAGGCCCCATCTTTCATATACAAATGAAAGTATACCCTAACGAGGAAATGTGGGCATAGGATCTTCTTTATCGGGAGTTCCATGCTCAAAGTCGGCTGCAGCCCGAAATGGGAACTGTGCTGGCCCCGCTGCATGTCTGGATCACCGTTGAAAACTGTGTTCTGACATTCTTTTTCTTTTCCCTCTTAGGGGAGGGACTTGGACAGCGGCCTGTCTGAAGTGTGGCTTGTTATGTCGTTGTGTACAGTTCAGGTGATAGCTGCTTAGCTTGCGTGCTAGTTGTGGACTACTGTGTTAGCCAGTCAGCTGTTAGCTGCGACGCTAGCCCGCTGTGTTACCAGGCTAGTAAACGTTAGCTTGTTGCTATCGGTCGAACGGCTGTTAGCTTAATGCTACACTGTTGAACGTTTTCTATGACTATAACATGCCTTAAACACTCTGACTACGACGTCATCTTTGACAGAGGATGTTAGTTGAACCTACACCGGAGCCCTGCCAGCGAGGACTGCGTCAAACATGGAGAAACGTAGCGGCTGGGTGGCGCAACAACGTTACCCTCGTTGTCAACACAGGGATGCTGTGTTCAACTTCGGTGCCCCGTTAGCCAGATTGCAGTTCTCTTGGCCGGCGCTCAGGGTAGGAAGGTCCCGACCGGACCTTAAACACTTCTTCTTTCCTTCCCTTCTAAATGTTTTGTAATAACGATGTTTTCCAAAATGTGTGTTGCTGCAATACATTGAGGATACGGCGCGTGTTGTGTGTGAATTGTCTTGTCACTGGTATAGCTTCTCTCTTCATAGAAATCGGGTTGTTGTTTACATGTGTAAAAATGATCTGGTTAGTTGTGATGAGAACATGTGTGTTCATGTTTCGTGAACTCACAACTAAGGGGGTTAATTAACCTATAAAGCTATGCTTAGTGACATGTGATTGAGGAATGAATTCTTTTCTCAGCCTGTAATGACAATGAACAGTGTGTTCACGTATTAACTGGGTTACCTGTTCAACTTGGCCGTATCAAGGGTAAGGAAGGAGGGGTGATCCCCCCGGTTTCCCTGGGGCTTCCCCACCCTCCTCTCAGACATGTTGTTTACAATATATTGTGTCACTGTGTTTGTGGGGATACAATGTAACCCTTAGCTTAATTGCTGGGGTTGTGCTTTCCGCTTGAGAAACTATATTTTCCTAAAGAAAAGATTGTTTGGTCACTTATCATGTGTGCTTAGCAAGGCCTGTGGCCAATACATAATCGAGGATTCGTTTCCTGGTCCCACACCCTGGAAGATTGGGCGTGTGCACCGCAGAAATTCCCCCGCCATAGAGTACGTCACTGTGCGCGTCTCTGTTGGTAAGACTTCCGTGAGTTGTTCAGGTCCATGTTATGGATCTGTTTCAGGGAGTTGTCAGAGCTCCTCCTCACGAAGCTCCTCCTCGGGCCTTCTGTGAGTTCGGACTCTCCTTCCCTGTGAGGGAGCCTCCTCAGAGTTCAGAGCCTCCTCCTCAGATTGTCAAGGTGAGTAGAACTTCAAAAAGGAGTTCTGCTCTATTGTGTGTGTATTCGATTCAATTCGATTATTGAGTGTGTATTAGTTCAGTGCCTCCTCCTCGGAGAGCCCTAACCCAAATATTACATAGCTCAATGTTGCAATATATTCTTTTCAATCTATACAGCTCGCGTGGGAAGTCTCTCTGGGGATTTCCGTCTCCTCCCTATGGCGAGGGTGGTGGGATGTAAAAATGTAAAAAAAGAAATACCCTCAGCTGCGTCACGTGGGATTCATGTCAGTCTGTGTTTCTTTCTTTTTTGGATAAAAAGAGGAAGGTACATGAAGCACGACGGCTCTGTGTCGTTCTCCCAGGCGACTTGGAGGAACAATGTTTGGTGTCTTGCTAGACTATCCATTGATGTGTTTGGGTCTCGACGCATACATAGTGCTGGCTCGGTGTGTTTCTGTTAAAGAATCACGCAGGGGCTAAGTGTGCCTTGGTTGCTTGTTAAAACAGCGTTTTTAACCAGACAGGGATGTTGTCTCTCACCAACGCTCTTCGCCGTTTTCATAGAACCACTGGCACAACTGATCAGACAGACCGAGGACATTAAGGGAGTAAGGATAAAGGGAACAGAATATAAACTAGGCCTATTTGCGGACGACGTGATAGTATACATGAGGCAACCAGACAAGAGCTTCCCGGCACTGATGGATCTACTGAAGGAATATGGCCACTACTCAGGATACAAACTAAACGTGACAAAGACACAGACCTTAGCATGGAACTATACCCCAACGACGGAAATTAGGGAACAGTACGGGATAAGATGGGACATGGACAAGATTAAATACTTAGGGGTGAACATCACGAGAGGGGTGGGGAAACTGTTTGAGGCAAACTATACACAGATAAATCAGAACATCAAGAGAGACTTGGAGAGATGGACAGTAATGCCCTTGGACTTCAATTCAAGAATAGAGGTCATTAAAATGAACATACTAGCAAGGTTACTGTACCTGTTCCAATCACTACCGATACAAATACCACAGAATCAATTCAGGGAGTGGGACAGACTGATATCGAGGTTCATATGGGCGGGGAGAAGACCACGGGTCAGATATAAAACACTACAACTACCAAAGGAAGAGGGAGGGATGGCAGTACCCAGCCTACAAGATTATTATTATGCAGCGCAACTGAGAGCAGTGACGTGCTGGTGTAACAACAAATATGAGGCAAGATGGAAAGACATTGAAAAAGAAGGGGAGGGATACAAGGTACAAGCTCTGGTGGGAGATAGGGAACTGTTCAAAGAAAAAGAGGGACTGTTAGATCCCATCACCAAATGCATCTTGACCATATGGAACAGAGTAGTAAAAACACACAAATTAGAGAAGCAGTCAGGGGTTCTGAGATGGATAGCACATGACAAGAGATTCAAACCAGGGAGGCTGGACCATGGATTCAGGAGGTGGGAGAGGGGGGGGGGGGGGGGGGGGGGCAACAGCGATATGCAAAATGATAGAGAAGGGGGAAATGCAAACACTACAAAAATTAAAGGAGAACTTTGGACTAGAAAACAGGGACCACTTCAGATATCTACAGATTAGAGATTACTATAATAAAGAAATAAGAGGGGACAAGGAAGAAGAACAGAATGGAATAATTAGGATGATAGTAAGGGCATACGAAGGAGGGAAAGGAAGGGTAATATCAGCACTGTACCGGGCTATAATGACCAGCAAGGGACACACGACCGATTATATAAGGGAGAAATGGGAGAGAGAACTAGAGATAGGAATAACAGGGAAGGAATGGGGGAACATATGCGAGGTGCAACATTCAACAACAGGATCGAGGATATGGAAAGAGTTTGGATGGAAAAACATAATCAGATTCTTTATAACCCCAGAGCTGAAGGGAAAATATGCACCAACACAAAGAGCATGCTGGAGGATGTGTGGGAAGGAGGGGGCAAATCACACACACATATTCTGGGGATGTCAGAAGCTGAAGGGGTATTGGGAGGAGATAGGGGAGGCAATGATCAGAATATTAGGATACGGGTTACCACAAACAGGACTGGTGCTTTACTTAGGAGACCTGACACACGAGGGGGGGACAAATATTTAATAAAGATAATGTTGATAGCGGCCAGAAAAGCAATAACAAGACTGTGGTACAAAGAAGACCCACAGACAATAGCACAATGGGTAGGAATAGTGGAGGAGATACAGGATATGGAGAGGATAACACACATGCTGAGGTTACAGGAAGATAAATTTGGAGAAAGATGGGGAAAGTGGGAGGATTACAAGGGGAACGAAAACGACATCACAGAGGAAGAACCAAATGCATCACAAGAGGGCGAAGGGTAAAGGAGGAAAGAGGTTCAAGGAGTGTCTCTGAACCCATGTCACACACTTTTGACTTGGTTAGCATTTTCTGATTTTTTTTTTTTTTTTTGGGTATTACAATTGTATTATTTTTTGTACTTTATTATGTATGTCTGTTTAACAATGTTGTATTATGGGTTCCATTTTTGTGTAAGTGTTGTTTGTCTATAAATGTTAATACAAATGTAAGTTTAAAAAAAAAAAACAGCGTTTTTATAGGGCAACTGGGATGGAGTTTTGTCTCTTCCGAGCGCCAGTTTACTAGGTTGTCTCGATGAATTCTCGTTCATATCTGGGGGATGTTAACGGAATAGATCAGAACATAGGTAGAGGGGTCTCACGCCCTTGGGGTGGGCCACTGAGCACGGTCCAAATGGGACCGTCTGGGTGGCGCCCTCTTTTCATGTTTTAGATCGACACGGGACTGGTCTGGTCGCGCTGGTCCAGGTCAGTTAACCCGTTGTCCGCCGGGGATGCAGATCTGCTGTTCTGGTACCCTGGAGGCCCTTTGTTGGGTACATGTTGTACTCTGCACTATCGTAATGGCTTACGGCCATACCAACCTGTATACGCCCGATCTCGTCCGATCTCGGTAGCTAAGCAGGTTCGGTCCTGGTTAGTACTTGGTTGGGAGACTGCCTGGGAATACCAAGTGCGGTGTGCTTAGGGCTGGTTCTCCATTATTTTCGCTCCTCTCTCACGCGTGGCGAAGAGGGGGCTGTTGGGGTGGTATTGGACCTCCTCTGGTAACCCTGTGCTTCCCGTGCCGCCGGGCCCGGTCCGAAGTAAAGTTTTGTTGATACCGTAGGCCTTTTTTGAAAACTGAAACGCTTGTACTGCGGTATAGCTGGTGTATACCCGCAGGTGTGTTTTGGAGTTTTTTCTTGAGGGGTTATAGGAACAACCACCGTCTGTACCGAGAGGGTGGTTGATTCCCTGGTGTGTTGGAGCAGAGTCAACTCCCGGGTTACCCGGTTGAGTGTGCCCCTGCACGTTCATGACGTCTGCCAATCATGTCAGCCTTCTCTGCCTCGACCCCTCTGGGTGGGTTTTTTTAATGGAGGCTTTGTCATGGTGATCAACAACGCCAGCATACGCCCCTTCCGCCGGGGGGGCTGTTTTCAGCTTACTCCTTTGGCGCCTGTCTCGTCCGCAGTGCTCGTGGCTCAGGTTACAGCCTGCTGCCTGCTTTCCCCGGTGCGCTGCCTGCTTCCGTTGGTTAACCTTTTTTGAGTGCTTACGGCCATGCTGACTGCCTGTTCTGCAGGGTCAGTGTGCCAGGCGGTGTGCTATTGGGGGGAAAGGGCCCGCTCTTGGAGGGGCCTTATCCGAATACGCTGGCGATGTGGGGGGCGGTGTCACTAAGTGACCGCCTGGTGGGGTCTTGATGCCTGGCGTCATTGACCTCTCCGGGCCCCCTTTTTCCAGGGGATCCAGTCCCTTCGGTGGGTCTGGGTCTTCCTTCGCGCTCCGCTGCTACAGCCTTGCCACGGGGTTGGGTTGCTCTTGACCCCGTGATTTTGGGGGCAGTAACGAGGTTGTTCCTTCCGTTGGTTCCCGGGTGGCATGCGGGTTGTGCGTGTGTGTAGTCGTGGGGTCAAGCCACGGTCTGCTCACCCTGTGCGTTGAGTTGCTTGAGTTCCTCTTCGCACGTCTGATCCGTCTCCCTCCCGTAAGCCTCCAATAGGGGGGGTATCCTCCATTAGGGAGGGTCAGGGGGCTCGGTCCTCCCCGGTCTGATGGTTGTGGGGGGCCTCAGCGGGGTACATTTGTCGGGCTATGGCTCCCGCTCAGCTCCTGTTGTGCAACTGGTGCTGAGCGAAGCCATAACGAAACAGAACGTAAGGTTATGTATATAACCAAGTCTTAGTCATGTGTCAAATGCTCCTTTTTCGTTTTCATCATATTTAGTCACCTTCATTTATTTTTCATTTTAGTCTTAGGGCGCGTTCACACCTACCCTGTTTGGTCCACTTTAAGTGGACCATGGTCCCTTTAGATCAATAGTCCGTTTTGTTTGTACAGGTGTAAACACAAACCGAACAATTTTGAGGACCAAACAACCGAACCATGGTCCTCTTGAAAAGTTGGGACTCGGTTAGTTTCAAAGTGGACCTTGGTGCGTTTGCTGTTGGTGTGAACGCGATCGAACTTTATATAGTATCTAATCTAGAGCAAATGAGTGACAGACGCCTAGTGGCGGCTGGCGCGCGACCCAACTTGACAGCGCCAAGTGACAGCTTGCGCGCGACCCAACTCAAATGAATGACAGGCGCGCGGACAGTCTCTCTTCCTCTCTCTCTCGCTCTCTCTCTCTCTCTCTCTCCTCTCTAGACTCGCAGTCTCTCTTCCTCTCTCTCTCTCTCTCTCTCTCTCTCTCTCTACTCTAGACTCGCACCGCGCGTGGACAGTCTCTCTCTCTCTCTCTCTCTCTCTCTCTCTACTCTCTAGTCCAGGGGTTCCCAACCTTTTTTCCCCCAGGGACCCCCAAACATCTCTGATGAAATTCCTGGACCCCCCTCCTAATAAAATACCATAAAATACTTTTTTTTTTGTCATTTTAATACTTTTCTTTGTCATTTTAATAACAAACTGCTTATACACAGGCATATGCATCATAATTAGACCCACTATGCTTCTTTGACTTGTCCCTTCAATCAACAAATCTCATCTTGCACCATATGTATTTCAAAATGTTGGCCAATATTCAAATCCTGTATTCATCCTCTCAAATCAGGCCCTAATGGTGAACGGTTTGCATTTATGTTGAATGAAGTAAGAATCCACTGCAGTAAAAATATCCTCACCTCGAGTGGTGGTAGTAAGGTTGACTGACATGAGAATGTCCTGCTTCAGATCCTCATTTTCGATATACTGCACATAAACGATGAGCACAGCCTCGTCTGCGACAGTAGTTTCATCAAGTTGTATGGCAAATGGACCCTTTCTAAGCTTTTCTGACAGCTGCTGCTCGCAATCACTTGACATCTTATCAATTCGGTCTTTCACTACATTGTTCGCGAGTGGTACTGATTTTAGTTTATCCGCCACCTGTGGGCCGCACAGTTTCTAAACCATTTTGATGCAGGCTGGTTTGATGAGCTGCTCGCCAATATTGTGTGGTTTCTTTGCTTTTGCAATTAAAAGCGAACACTCAAATTTCCCAAAATGTTGGCATGTTCCTTTAAGACACCTAACAATCGATTTGTTGACTAATCAATAGTGTACAGCCCTAGTCTACTCTCTGTCATGACTCAACCATGCTAAGTGTCACAGTGGGACTCTGTTTAGGACATAGAGCTGCTACCTGATGGAGACCTGGAGGTGGTCGGGGACAGAGGGGACAACCTCAGTGGGGGACAGAAGGCACGGGTCAACTTAGCCAGGTACACGTGAGTCTTCTGCTGGATCTCTTCTCCAGCTAGAGTCATGTGAAATCTTAACATTAGTACTTGAAATGATTACTACCTTTGATGCTGGTAAATGTTGGCCATGGCTGGTAAAATAAGTGTGAATTCTACTAACCATTTATGTTTTCTCCGTCTGTTTTATTCTTAAAAACTACTTTGGCTGCTAAGAAATTACATTTACTAGTTCAGTTCAGTAGTTTAATGTCCTACACACCTGTACGTCTGTCTGTATCAGAGAAGTGTATCAGGATGTATATCTACTTGTTAATAACCTCTGTCCTGCATGTCTGTATCAGAGCAGTGTATCAGGACGCAGATATCTACTTGTTAATAACCTCTGTCCTGCATGTCTGTATTAGAGCAGTGTATCAGGACGCAGATATCTACTTGTTAATAACCTCTGTCCTGCATGTCTGTATCAGAGAAGTGTATCAGGATGTATATCTACTTGTTAATAACCTCTGTCCTGCATGTCTGTATCAGAGCAGTGTATCAGGACGCAGATATCTACTTGCTGGACGACCCACTCAGTGCTGTGGATGCTGAGGTCGGCAGACACCTGTTTGAAGAGTAAGTCGTACTGTGACCTGGGGACCCGCCTCATGCAGCGACTGACAAAAGACAACGGAAAGCAGTTTAGTCTTGAACGTAAAAAACGCTCAGTATATTGTTTATATAGTTTGTGAGCGGTACTGTATGTTTTGTTTGGTTTTATTTGTATTGATTCTGTTGACAGACGACAATAGAGTGTTGATTCTCTGTTAACCCCTTCAGGTGTAAAGTCCCCATGTGTGAGATTGGAAACCTGAGAACTGATGAAGTCACTATGGTTACTGGCCACTAAAAGCTACACAGTTTTAGAATTCCAAAATATAATTATGAGAAAACATTCCACAATACGCACACCTGGACGAGTTATTATTATTATTAATAGTTTAGCAGCTGTTGACAAGTGTTCTGTGGGCATTGTGCCACTTGCCTACTAGCGCTGGGTGTCATTGGAGAATGTTTTGATGGGGATATGTTTCCATTCCTTTTGATGCCTTAAAACTGATGTGGCCACCAGAATTGTAACAGAACTATATCCAAACAGTCCCCGCATGGCTCCAATAGGTATCATTTTATCTACTCAAATAACTTGTTCCTTTTCCTCAGGTGTATTTGTGGACTTCTAAAGAAGAAACCTTGCATTCTGGTCACTCACCAACTACAGTATCTGAAGGCTGCAGACCAGATACTCGTCCTGAAGGAGGTGTGTGTGTGTGTGTGTGTGTGTGTGTGTGTGTGTGTGTGTGTGTGTGTGTGTGTGTGTGTGTGTGTGTGTGTGTGTGTGTGTGTGTGTGTGTGTGTGTGTGTGTGTGTGTGTGTGTGTGTGTGTGGTTACAGTCATGTCGTTATCTCGGTTCTCCTGTGTGTGCGTGTATATGTTTGTGTGTGTGTATATGTTTGTATGTGTGTGCATGTATATGTTTGTGTGTGTGTAGTGTATATGTTTGTGTGTATGTGTGTGCGTGTATATGTTTGTGTTTGTGTATATGTTTGTATGTGTGTGGGTTTGTGTTTGTGTATATGTTTGTATGTGTGTGGGTATATGTTTGTGTGTTTGTATGTGTGTGCGTGTGTATGTTTGTGTGTGTGTGTGTGTGTGTGTGTGTGTGTGTGTGTGTGTGTGTGTGTGTGTGTGTGTGTGTGTGTGTGTGTGTGTGTGTGTGTGTGTGTGTGTGTGTGTGTGCATGTATATGTTTGTGTGTGTGTTTGTTTAGGTGTCCCTCATACATATTCAGGGTGAAATTCTGCTGTGGGGGAATGTATGAATGTTTAAAATTGTCCTTATCTTTCTTCTTCTTCTTCTTCTTCTTCTTCTTCTTCTTCTTCTTCTTCTTCTTCTTCTTCTTCTTCTTCTTCTTCTTCTTCTTCTTCTTCTTCTTCTTCTTCTTCTTCTTCTTCTTCTTCTTCTCCTCCTCCTCCTCCTCCTTCTCCTCTTCTCCACACAAAGAATCAGTGTTAATTTTGGCAGATATGTTAGTCTTAGTCATGTGTCAAATGCTCCTTTTTCGTTTTCATTTTAGCATTTTAGTCTTAGTCAGTTTTAGTCTTGATTTTGTCTTTTTTGTTTTAGTCTATAGATTTAGTCGCAGAAAATGGATGACATTTTTGTCTAGGTTTCGTCAATGAAAAAAATGTCATTTTATTCTCTTGTAATTAGGGATGTCCGATATTGTCGGCCTACCGATATTATCGGCTGATATCGGCATTAAAATGTGATATAGGAAAATATTGGTATCTGTAAAAAAGATTTTTTTTTTTTTTTTTACATTTCTATAACCTTTATTTACCCAGGCAAGCAAGTAAGAACAAATTCTGATTTTATTTATTGTCAAAAGTATGCATAATGTTGTGTTAATTCCACAACAAGAGATATGTAATGTTAATTACCTGAAATTATTCCGTTTTTGGGGGGGGGGGGGGGGGGGGGGGGACCCTGCATATATCGGTATCGGTTGATATCGGTATCGGAAATTAAGAGTTGGACAATATCGGTAAAAAAGCCAATATCGAGCATCCCTACTTGTAATGCAATTCTATGTACTGCTACAGTCAGTCAAATTCCCATTCATTTCTATTGGGATCATAGATTCATAGATGCCCCTAACGTTTCCACAGCCCATGTGAAGCAGACATGACCCCTGGTTGTACAAAAATAATATATATATACATATAGAGCATAGAAGTGCTCCACATATATACACCATAAGACATAATCAAACCAATAGTTTTAGTCTTAGTCATGTGTCAAATGCTCCTTTTTCGTTTTCATCATATTTAGTCACCTTCATTTATTTTTCATTTTAGTCTTAGGGCGCGTTCACACCTACCCTGTTTGGTCCACTTTAAGTGGACCATGGTCCCTTTAGATCAATAGTCCGTTTTGTTTGTACAGGTGTAAACACAAACCGAACAATTTTGAGGACCAAACAACCGAACCATGGTCCTCTTGAAAAGTTGGGACTCGGTTAGTTTCAAAGTGGACCTTGGTGCGTTTGCTGTTGGTGTGAACGCGATCGAACTTTATATAGTATCTAATCTAGAGCAAATGAGTGACAGACGCCTAGTGGCGGCTGGCGCGCGACCCAACTTGACAGCGCCAAGTGACAGCTTGCGCGCGACCCAACTCAAATGAATGACAGGCGCGCGGACAGTCTCTCTTCCTCTCTCTCTCGCTCTCTCTCTCTCTCTCTCTCCTCTCTAGACTCGCAGTCTCTCTTCCTCTCTCTCTCTCTCTCTCTCTCTCTCTCTACTCTAGACTCGCACCGCGCGTGGACAGTCTCTCTCTCTCTCTCTCTCTCTCTCTACTCTCTAGTCCAGGGGTTCCCAACCTTTTTTCCCCCAGGGACCCCCAAACATCTCTGATGAAATTCCTGGACCCCCCTCCTAATAAAATACCATAAAATACTTTTTTTTTTGTCATTTTAATACTTTTCTTTGTCATTTTAATAACAAACTGCTTATACACAGGCATATGCATCATAATTAGACCCACTATGCTTCTTTGACTTGTCCCTTCAATCAACAAATCTCATCTTGCACCATATGTATTTCAAAATGTTGGCCAATATTCAAATCCTGTATTCATCCTCTCAAATCAGGCCCTAATGGTGAACGGTTTGCATTTATGTTGAATGAAGTAAGAATCCACTGCAGTAAAAATATCCTCACCTCGAGTGGTGGTAGTAAGGTTGACTGACATGAGAATGTCCTGCTTCAGATCCTCATTTTCGATATACTGCACATAAACGATGAGCACAGCCTCGTCTGCGACAGTAGTTTCATCAAGTTGTATGGCAAATGGACCCTTTCTAAGCTTTTCTGACAGCTGCTGCTCGCAATCACTTGACATCTTATCAATTCGGTCTTTCACTACATTGTTCGAGAGTGGTACTGATTTTAGTTTATCCGCCACCTGTAATTTTGTCCCGTATATAAAGTGTCACTAACATTTTAATTAGTGTTTCTTTAATTTGCCTTACCAGTGTGGTGATAGACCTACGCTGAATGTATTTCATGGTCGCTGAAGTTGGTAGCCTCTTGTCAAATGGATTGATGCGCATGCTGCACTATGTAAAGCAGTGAGTTTGAGAATGTAAACAAGGAAGTACACACTCTGAGTGAGAAAGAGATAGATCTACCAATTTATTAGCACGACCAAGAGATACTTTTGGGTATGTTTCTTCTCTATAAATCTGTAGTTTCACAAACGTTCAACATGTTTCATGTGAAACGTGCGTGCCGATTAGTAAACAGGCTGAAAGTCACAATAAGAGTGGCGTGGTCCTTTTAACTGCTCTCTTTTCTCCCACGGCCAGGGTCAGATGGTGGTACGAGGAACCTACGGTGAGCTTCAGGGATCAGGGCTGGACTTCACCTCCCTGCTGAAGGCAGAGGAGGAGGAGGAAGAGGAGGAGGAGGACCAGGAGAAGGAGAGACGGGGGTCCTGCCACACCCTCTCCCACTTCTCCTCCCTGCGCTCCTTGTTGCAGGGAGATCAGCAGCTTCCAGAGGTGAGTCAAGTCAAATCTTTAGTAACGTGTTCTGTGAAGCATAATGTAGAATGTATAATAGTATAATAATACTTGTAAATTACACATTATTATGCGAACATAACGTTATTTAAATATAGTTATAATTGTGCATAGACAGGTATAATGCTTTATAACAATTGTATACAATAACAGGTTATGATTACATAAAGTACAGTATATGGAACTGACAAACTTACACCAGTCACAATCAAAATTCACCAGCATTTGGCTTGTCTGTAGTGCTGATTTCACACACGGCACCTGCAGAAGTAACCTTGAAGCTATGTGAATGAATGAATGAATGAATGAATGAATGAATGAATGAATGAAAACTTTATTTAACAGATTGCAGAATGGGTAAAATACAGTACGGCTCAATACACACAATTGTTAAGGGGATGCAGACCAGAGAAAGACGTTTGTCTTGTTTACATCAGGGTCCCCCATTTTCATAATTTATGACATACACAACATACATGACATCATGACATGTATGACATAGGGACATACATGACTTACAGGTATATAGTACTGTTACATTTGTGACATATACGATATGCAAATATACAGTACTGTTACCCAGAGATCCTAACAGAAAATATATACATATGATGGGGAGGAGACTGTACATTAGGAGGGGGTGGGTGGGTGGGAGAAAATATATACATACGGTGGGGAGGAGACTGTCTATTAGGAGGGGGGGGGGGGGGGGGGGGGTTGGACATTTACGGTGGCCAGTTTCGAATTGCAGCCACCCGTAGGTGCTCTTTAAGGGGGCTTTCACACTCAGCCTTTTGTATCGAATCACAGATCAATGACATGCAATATTATTGCCACAAGCGATGGGATAATGTTAGCTTCTGAACAGGCTAGTTAACTAGCGTTAGCCGTTAGCCATTGCTGTATACTATACTTTCTTGTTCGAATGCATTTATTTCTATTAGACCAGTGGTGCCCAACCAGTCGGCCGTGGTCGACCAGTAGATCGCTCAAAACGTTCAAAAGCGGACTCTACAACACCATCCATTCGTGATAAAATGGGGTGGGTTATATTGACAAGGCTTGACAACAGAGGTTCAAATATAACTTCATATTTATTGGCAATTTGTTCATTTTATATCAACATCCAGAGTCCGCAGTCGTGTTAAGACATTCCCGTTTACATTTTCGGTCGACCAGTAGATCAATGACATTCAATATAATCGATGCGAGCAATGTTACTAGTAAAAGGTTATAAAGCTAACTAGCGGTAGCCGTTAGCTTAGCGTTATTGCAAAACGATCAAAAGCGGACTCTACAACAGAGTTCCATTAGTGAGAAAAGGGGGGTGGGTTATATTGACAAGGCTTGACAACAGAGGTTCAAATATAACTTCATATGTATTAGTTATTTGTTTCTTTATATCAACATCCATTCTCCAGTCTCCGTGTTAACACTTCCTGTGTTTACATTTCGAGCGTGACATCATCGACTACGGCAAGCTTACAAGCTCAAAACGCAAACCGTAAACAAAACCCAGAGCGCACCCAGACTGAAGTGTGTACACAAACTAGAGGGGGGAGAGGGGGGGGGGGGGGGGGGTTTGCATCAGATCTCGGAACGGGCAGAACGGAACGAAATAGAAACGAATAGGGTGAGTGAGAAAAGGCCCTAAGAGCGGTTTTGAATGTGGGTAGGGATTCATATTTTTTTAGGGCTGTGGGTAGGGCGTTCCACATTGTTGTGGCATAATTGCAAAACGTGTTTAGTCCCTTGTTTGTGCCGAATCTGGGTTTAACATGATTTGTGGAGCTCCCTCTGGTGTTGTCAATATTGTCACTTCGCTGTAACTGAGAAGTCGTCGGTCTTGCTGAGTTTGTTATTTGATCCAAAGAGAATGGACTCTGTTTTACCCAGGTGTATTGATGGTTTGTTATCAGCGAGCCATGTGCAGATTCTGCCGAGTTCAGAGCTGAGGGTTTTTTCAACCTGTAACTTGTTTTTGTCAGAGACCAGCAGGGCTGAGTCGTCCGCGAACAAGAACAAGTTGCAGTCACAAGCTGATGACATGTAATTTGCATAAATTAGTACTGTAATGTATTTAACTTTAAAAGTAACTTTAAAACTATGTATAACAAGTCTAGCTTACGTTTATCTCAGTGTTTGGCAACATCTGGCAACAAGTGACTGGCAACATCACCTCCTGGTTTGGGAATAGCACTGCACAAGACCGAAGCAGACTACAAAGAGTGACACGTTCAGCCGAACGCACAATTGGAGGGGGGCTCCCCACCCTCCAGAACATTTACAACAAGCGGTGCAGGGGCAAGGCTAAGAGAATCATTAAAGACTCCAGTCACCCGAACAACTGCCTCTTTGAACTGCTGCGGTCAGGCAAGCGATACCGGAGTCTCAAGGCGAGCACAGAAAGACTCAGAAGAAGCTTCTATCCCCAGGCCATCAGGCTGCTAAACGAACAATGAACACTACACAACAACAACCATCAAACGCACATAGCACACACATCCACACGCACACACTCACTTTAAACAAACACACTGTAGCACCCACTCCACACACTTTATAGCACACACTCACTTTAAACAAACACACTGTAGCACCCACTCCCCACACTTTATATTTATTGATGAAGGATTGCACTGCAACTCGTACACCTTACTGTAAATTGTACCTAAATTGTACCTAAATTGTACCTCATCCCATTTCTGCTTTGCACTATATAGTATTGTACATTAGTACACTGCATAGTATTGTATATTATATGGTAACTCAGTTACGTCTATTCTGCATCGAACATTGTACATATGTCTATACTGAACACTGTGACCTCATTTTCTACTTCTAAATTACATGCTATACTATGTTATTTGATACTATCTTGTCTAGCACAGTCTCTGGAGCGTAACAGTAAGAAGCATTTTGTATGAAAGTATTCTGTACTTCTGTATGACAACTATTAAAGAAACTTGAAACTTGTTTTCATGGATAAACAGCATTTTCTGTCTGCTGAAACTCCTACTATTCTGCCACCAGAGGGCAGCAGGTACCACCTCTCCCCCTATGCAACAGCCTTAGAAGAGAAGACTTGTACCAGATGGTTGGCATTGACTGACTGTGGTGTGTGTTTGTAGGCAGTGCAGCCCGTGACCGAGGAGATCCGCTCAGAGGGAACCGTCGGCCTGCGTCTCTATGTGAAGTACTTCAGGGCAGGAGCTAACTTCCTGGTCCTGCTGGCCCTCACTCTGCTCAATCTCCTAGCTCATGTAAGTGCTCTCAAAAGAAAATAAATCACAATTAAAACAACCAAATTATCGACCAATGATTATTTTGCATGTATTTACGCATAATGTGTTTTTATGTTTTTGTTTAGATTACATATATTTTGCAGGATTGGTGGCTGGCTTACTGGTGAGAGAAAAGTATATTTATTTTACACCCGACAATGAGAAAAATACTTTAACACTTGAAGCACACTTGAACACAGACTTGGGTAACAGGCGCGTCAGAGGGAAGTCACTTGAGAAAGTTTGGGAAAAGTCCTGCACACTGTATTAAGCAAATAGAACTTTGTTTATTTATTAACAGGACAACGTTTCAATCCCTGGATCTTCCTCAGGTCTAAAAACAAGTGACTGACGCATCATTATATAGCATAGGTCACGTGACAATTAATAAAGACACCCGGTCTAGGCCTCAAGTCAAGTCAAGACAAGTCAAGAGTCAAGAGTTTTAATTGTCACGGCATACAGGTATACAATGAAATGCGGGTGGTCTTGCCCGCAACGATGTGCAATACAGTGGTACATATAATAGAATCAGAGAAGAAAACAACATTGTGCAGTAACAGGTAACAGGTAACATAAGTATACATAAAAACATGCATGCATATATTATCACATATCATAGGTCACAGTAGATAAACATTCTCAGAACCAAACATGACATTATATATATTGCAACATCTCATATATTATCAAATAGTCTACAGAGTAGATCCTCATGGGTGTTCAAACCCATCGGACACTTTTCCAACACTACTCACCCGTTCCACGGATTTATTGGATGTACTGGTCAGGGGGACCGCGCTCTTCGCCAGTGCTGTGCGCTGGATCAGACGGCAACAGGGAAGGAGAGGTGGCTGTCTGGTTCGCCTCCGGCGACGGGGCTCGCGGCCACCACTTCCCGGTATATTCCTCGGAAACGTGAACTCTTTACCAAATAAAATGGATGAACTCCGGTGGCTGCTTGCGGGAAACAAGGACTTCCACTCCACAGCTGTCTTTGCGTTCGTGGAGACCCATCTGAAGCCATCAGTCCCAGACGGGGCTGTACATCTTGAGGGCTTTTCTGCGTTCCGTGCCGACAGGGACTTCGAGGCGGCGGGTAAGTCGCGTGGAGGGGGTCTTGTGTTTTTTATTAACAATAGCTGGTGTTCCGATGTGACAGTGATTCACCAACACTGTTCCTCTGCTATCGAATCCCTCTTCATCCGCTGTCGTCCATTCTATTCCCCCCGTGAGTTCAACTCTTACATCCTCGTCTGTGTTTACATTCCTCCTGACGCTGACGTCACCGCAGCGGTAGACACGCTGGCCGAACAGCTGACGAATGTTGAACGCAACCACCCGGACAGTTTTGTTGTTGTATTGGGGGATTTTAACCAGGCTCATCTGAGCCGGTCTCTCCCCAAATACAGGCAGCAAGTCACTTGCCCAACTCGGGGAGTGAACACTCTGGATCACTGCTACTGTACTATTTGGCAGGCCTACCATTCTGTCCCCCGTGCTGCACTGGGCAACAGTGATCACCATCTCATCCACCTGATCCCTCGCTACAGGCAGAGATTAAAACAATCAAAACCTGTAGTGCGGAGCTTCAGAGTGTGGTCCAGTGAGGCATGCGAGTGTCTCCGCGCCTGGCTGGAGAGGGCAGGCTGTGACCAGGACTTTGTTGAGTGGGCGGGGCCTGAGGCTGGAAACAACTTGGATGACTAGTTGACTACACAGACACTGTGACATCCTTCATCAGCCTCGGCGAGGAGGTGTGTGTCCCCCTCCGCACTAGGAAGATCTACAACAACAACAAACCCTGGTTTTCAGCCCAACTCAGGCGGCTGAGGTCGGAGAAGGAGGTGGCCAGGCTCAGTGGTGATGCTCATCGGTTCAGGCAGGCCAAGTACAAATTCGACCACCATTTTTAATGCATCGCTGGAGCTGTGTCACGTCCCAGCATGCTTCAAGGCCTCAACCATCATCCCCGTCCCCAAGAAGGCCAAGGTCACGGGCCTTAATGACTACAGACCTGTCGCCCTGACCTCTGTGGTCATGAAGGTCCTGGAGCACTTTGTCCTGGCCCACCTGAAGCTCATCACAGATCCTGTGCTGGACCCGCTGCAGTTCGCGTACAGAGCCAACAGATCCACAGAGGATGCTGTGAACATGGCTCTGCACTACACGCTGGAACATCTGGACTACGCGGGCAACTATGTCAGGATCCTGTATGTGGACTTCAACACCATCCTTCCACCCATCCTGGAGCACCAGCTATCCCTGCTGCAGGTGCCGGCCTCCACTCGCAGGTGGATTACCGACTTCCTGTCCAACAGGTCTTAGCGGGTGAGGCTGGGGAAGAGCATTTCCAGCTCTAGCGAACTCCAGCAGTAGCGCGCTTGCTCCTGGGGCTGCCGCGGGGCGACTGCTGGAGCAAGCGCGCTACTGCTGGAGTTCGCTTCGCCTTTCACATCGCTGCCGTTGGCGAAAGCAGACAAATTAATGACTAATTCGGTCAGAAATAACGTAACTAATAACGTTAGTAAGCACTGCTTATATGCTTATTATGTCTGCGGGGTACAGTAAACGTTTCTCCCGGTACATTCTGAAGAGCACACCGCTGTATGTTGGAGAACCAGCGGGCTGTATGTTGGAGAACCAGCGGTCTTCCTCACTCGAGTGAGACTAAAGCCGTGCACTGCACAGTCTCTAACAGCGTAACAGTAAGAAGCATTTTGGATAAAAGTATTCTGTACTTCTGTATGACAACAATGTATGCCTTTCAAATGTTAAATGATTAAATGATACACAGCTAAATCTACGCTCTCGCCTCTCATCCTGCTCTCATCCTGCTTTCGCCAACGGCAGCGATGTGAAAGGCGAAGCGAACTCCAGCGGTAGCGCGCTTGCTCCTGGGGCTGCGGCGGGTCACGTGCCTGTCGGGGCCAATCAGGCCTACCCCGGAAGTAGGAACGGTTGCGGAACAGCTACAGGCAGGCTGATCAATGCCTCATGTCCCCCCCCCCCCCCCCCCCCCCCCCCTCGGTACCCCCCCCCCCCCATGCCCCCAAGTGACACTGGCACAATGACACTGACTGCACTGCACTAGTCCGTACAGGATCTCTGCACTCTTCACTTTATATATATATATGTATTTTATTTATTGATTAATCCCCCACTGCACTGTTTCGTTTCTTGTCTGTGTTGGTGTTGTTTACTATGAAAAAAAAAGAAAGAAAATGCGTACACTGTATCGCTGCATCAATTACCAATGTGTTTTACACAAATGGCTCAATAAAGGAATCTGAATCTGAATGGTACAAAAACATTATAATTACATTTACACATGAGGCAAAATAAATAACAAAGAAACACCCCAGTCATCACTAGATTTGATTGATTGATTGATTGAATACTTTATTTTGACACAATCGTTGGACAAAAACATTTTAAAAGACAAAACAATAACAGTTTCAACAACGCTGGTCAAAAATGGATAAAACACAATAAAGCCAAGGCTTGAAATCAAAGAAGTAAAGGCCAGGATAAATAGGGAATTATTGACAGAAATAGAAAAGAAAACGAGGTTCATGAAACAAACGTACTATGAAGGGGGACCAAAAGCGACCAGACTGTTGGCTAGGAGAATTAGGACGCAACAGAAGTTGAACACGATACACACAATAAGGGATACAAAGACTAATGAAATATTGAGAGACCCAGCTGAAATAGAGAGGACATTTAGAGAATACTATGACTATGAATACTACACACAGCCAAAAGCAGCGGGAGAAGAGGAAATAGAAGCATATCTGGAGAAGCTAGAGTTACCATCGATAGGGAAAGAACAGAATGAAGAATTAAATAAAATAATTACGGAACGAGAACTGGAAGAGGCAATTAGTAGAGCTAAAAACAACAAGTCTCCGGGGAGCGACGGATTCCCATCGGAATTCTACAAGACATTTAGAACGGAATTAGCACCCATGTTAGGGGCGGCGTTCAGACACACGATGGAAGAGGGAAAAATGCCCCCCTCGTGGAAGGAAGCCATAATCACCACGATACCGAAGGATAGGGAATTATGTAGTAGTTTCAGACCTGTGTCCATACTCAACGTGGATTACAAGATGTATACATCGATAATATCAAAGAGATTTGAGACGTTTATGCCAGACATTATAGATGAAGATCAAACTGGATTTATTAAAGGGAGACAGACACAGGACAACATGAGAAAGACATTACACATAGTAGAGGAGATACAAAAACAAGGTGGTAGCGCGGTACTGATTAGCCTAGATGCCGAAAAAGCATTCGACAGTGTGAGCTGAACATTTTTATATAAAACATTGATGAGGTTCGGACTGAACGGGAGGGCGATGAAGATGATCAAGGCGCTATATCAAGAACCGACAGCGAGGGTTAAGGTGAATGGCAGCCTGACGGATAGAATCAGATTAGAGAGGGCTACCAGACAGGGATGTTGTCTTTCACCAACGCTCTTCGCCGTTTTCATAGAACCACTGGCACAACTGATCAGACAGACCGAGGACATTAAGGGAGTAAGGATAAAGGGAACGGAATATAAACTAGGCCTATTTGCGGACGACGTGATAGTATACATGAGGCAACCAGACAAGAGCTTCCCGGCACTGATGGATCTACTGAAGGAATATGGCCACTACTCAGGATACAAACTAAACGTGACAAAGACACAGACCTTAGCATGGAACTATACCCCAACGACGGAAATTAGGGAACAGTACGGGATAAGATGGGACATGGACAAGATTAAATACATAGGGGTGAACATCACGAGAGGGTGGGGAAACTGTTTGAGGCGAACTATACACAGATAAATCAGAACATCAAGAGAGACTTAGAGAGATGGACAGTAATGCCCTTGGACTTCAATTCAAGAATAGAGGTCATTAAAATGAACATACTATCAAGGTTACTGTACCTATTCCAGTCACTACCGATACAAATACCACAGAATCAATTCAGGGAGTGGGACAGACTGATATCGAGGTTCATATGGGCGGGGAGAAGACCACGGGTCAGATATAAAACACTACAACTACCAAAGGAAGAGGGAGGGATGGCAGTACCCAGCCTACAAGATTATTACTATGCAGCACAACTGAGAGCAGTGACGTGCTGGTGTAACGACAGATATGAGGCAAGATGGAAAGACATTGAAAAAGAAGGGGAAGGATACAAGGTACAAGCTCTGGTGGGAGATAGGGAACTATTTAAAGAAAAAGAGGGACTATTAGATCCAATCACCAAATGCACCTTGACCATATGGAACAGAGTAGTAAAAACACACAAATTGGAGAAGCAGTCAGGGGTTCTGAGATGGGTAGCACATGACAAGAGATTCAAACCAGGGAGGTTAGACCATGGATTCAGAAGGTGGGAGAGGGGGGGGGGGGGGGGCAACAGCGATATGCAAAATGATAGAGAAGGGGGAAATGCAGACACTACAAAAATTAAAGGAGAAATTTGGACTAGAAAACAGGGACCACTTCAGATATCTACAGGTTAGAGACTACTACAACAAAGAAATAAGGGGGGCCAAAGACGAAGAATAGAATGGAATAATAAAGATGATAGTATGGGCATACGAAGGGGGGCAAGGAAGAGTAATATCAGCAATATACCGGGCTATAATTAACAGCAAGGGACACACGACAGATTACATAAGGGAGAAATGGGAGAGAGAGCTAGAGATAGAAATAACAGGGAAGGAATGGGGGAGCATATGCGAGGTGCAACATTCAACAACAGGATCGAGGTTATGGAAAGAGTTTGGATGGAAAAACATAATCAGATTCTTTATAACCCCAGAGCTGAAGGGAAAATATGCACCAACACAAAGAGCATGCTGGAGGATGTGTGGGAAGGAGGGGACAAATCACACGCACATATTCTGGGGATGTCAGAAGCTGAAGGGGTATTGGGAGGAGATAGGGGAGGCAATGATCAGAATATTAGGATACGGGTTACCACAAACAGGACTGGTGCTTTACTTAGGAGACCTGACACACGAGGGAATACAAGGGGGGGACAAATATTTAATAAAGATAATGTTGATAGCGGCCAGAAAAGC
The DNA here is from genome assembly GCF_963971535.1 of Notolepis coatsorum. NCBI lineage: Eukaryota > Metazoa > Chordata > Actinopteri > Aulopiformes > Paralepididae > Notolepis > Notolepis coatsorum. The sequence continues at coordinate 107,793,391 of NC_140167.1, read as the reverse complement.
AATAACAAGACTGTGGTACAAAGAAGACCCACCGACAATAGCACAATGGGTAGGAATAGTGGAAGAGATACAGGATATGGAGAGGATAACACACATGCTGAGGTTACAGGAAGAGAAATTTGGAGAAAGATGGGGAAAGTGGGAGGATTACAAGGGGAACAAAAACGACATCACAGAGGAAGAACCAAATACACCACAAGAGGGCGAAGGGTAAAGGAGGAAAGAGGTTCAAAGAGGGTCTCTGAACCCATGTCACACACTTAATGTTTTCTAATTTTATTTTTGTTTAAGATATGACAATTGTTTTATGTTTTTTATTTGCTTAAGTCAGTATTTTTATTTTTAGTCTTTTGGGTATTACATTTTTTCTTTATTATTTATGTCTGTTTAATAGTGTTGTTGAAGTTATTGTATATGTTGTGTTGTTTGTCTATAAATGTTTAATAAAAATGTAAGTAAAAAAAAAAATTAAAAATTAAAAATAAAAAGAAATAAAAGCCAAGTTATGATAAAAGAGATAAAAAACATATTAAGACCAATTTGAGTTGCTGCTGAGCCATGTTTTTAGGGCGGATTTAAATCCGAGAGGGGAGTTCAGGAGTTTTATGAATGTTGGCAGCGCATTCCACATTACCGTAGCCGAGTAAAAAAATTCATCTTTCCCCATGCATGTCCTGACTCTCGGCGGGACCAGGTCCGTGGGGCTTCCTCTTGTGGCGTGTTTGTGGACATCTCCTACTTTATTAAAATAATTTACTAGGTACTTGGGGACCGTTTCTTTCAGTACTTTAAAAACCAGTAGCATTTTAAGCTTGTGTACCCTTTCTTCAACCCTAAGCCATCCCAGACTGCTAAAGTGGGCTGGCGTTAGGTGAGTCCTAAAGTGAAGGTTGTGCAGGAGTCTCACTAGTTTGTTTTGGGAGGTCTGGAGCTTTGTCTTAATTTGTTTGGATATGTTGCTGTACCATGAAGTGCAAGCATAGTCAAAGTGACATTGGATGAGGGCTCCAGCTAGGGTCCTCAGAGCGTTTCTATTTATGAAGAGGAAATTCTAAATAAAAATTTGGTTTTTTGATTGACCTTAGTAATAACTTTTTGTGCCATTTTTTCGTTAGAAAGTTTGTTATTTAAAATAAAGCCCAGGTAGGTGACCTCCTCTTTATCCTCAATAATGTTTTCACCTACTCTAATTTTAAAACCCTGGGATTTCTTTAGGTTGGCGTTTGACCCAAAGAGTATGGCCTCTGTTTTTCCCAGATGTAGAGACAATTTATTGTCACTGAGCCAAGAGCAGATCTTTTTCATTTCACTGCTCAGGACACTTTCCACATTAGACTTATCCCTGTCAGAGACCAGGAGTGCCGAGTCGTCAGCAAACAGGAACAGGTTGCAATCGCATGCTGTTTTCATGTCATTAATATATATTAAAAACAGTTGAGGCCCCAAAATGCTTCCTTGGGGGACCCCACATGTCACTGGAAGGGACGAGGACAAGGTGCCATTGATGTCTACCACCTGTTCTCTTCCCTCCAGGTAGGACTTGACCCATTTGGCTGACTTGCTATCAAAGCCTATCGCTCTCAATTTTTCTAGTAGGATGGAGTGGTTGACCGTGTCAAACGCCTTTTGCAGGTCCAACATTACCATCCCGCAGTAGTTCCCCTTGTCCATCTCAAGTTCAAGTTCAAGTTCTTTAATAGTTGTCATACAGAAGTACAGAATACTTTCATACAAAATGCTTCTTACTGTTACGCTCCAGAGACTGTGCTAGGCAAGATAGTATCAAATAACATAATATAGCATGTAATTTAGAAGAAGAAAAATGAGGTCACAGTGTTCGGTATAGACATATGTACAATGTTCTGAGTTACCATATAATATACAATACTATGCAGTGTACTAATGTACAGTACTATCTAGTGCAAAGCAGAAATGGGATGAGGTACAATTTTAGGTACAATTTACAGTAAGGTGTACGAGTTGTAGTGCAATCCTTCATCAATAAATATAAAGTGTGGGGAGTGGGTGCTACAGTGTGTTTGTTTAAAGTGGGTGTGTGCTATAAAGTGTGTGGAGTGGGTGCTACAGTGTGTTTGTTTAAAGTGAGTGTGTGCGTGTGGATGTGTGTGCTATGTGCGTTTGGTGGTTGTTGTTGTGTAGTGTTCATTCATTGTTCGTTTAGCAGCCTGATGGCCTGGGGATAGAAGCTTCTTCTGAGTCTTTCTGTGCTCGCCTTGAGACTCCGGTATCGCTTGCCTGACCGCAGCAGTTCAAAGAGGCAGTTGTTCGGGTGACTGGAGTCTTTAATGATTCTCTTAGCCTTGCCCTTGCAACGCTTGTTGTAAATGTTCTGGAGGGTGGGGAGCCCCCCTCCAATTGTGCGTTCGGCTGAACGTGTCACTCTTTGTAGTCTGCTTCGGTCTTGTGCAGTGCTATTCCCAAACCAGGAGGTGATGTTGCCGGTCAAGATGCTCTCTATTGTACATGAGTAGAAGTTCTTAAGGATCTTCTGACTGACTTGGAACTTCCTTAGGCGCCTGAGGAAGTAGAGGCGTTGTCGTGCCTTCTTCACAACACTGTCAATGTGTGTGGTCCATGTCAAGTCCTCGGATATGTAGGCTCCGAGTTACTTAAAGCTGTTGACTCTCTCAACCGGTGCCCCGTCGATGCTGAGGGGGCTGTAGTCCTTGACCCCCGACCTCCTGAAGTCCACAATCATCTCCTTTGTTTTGCTGACGTTCAGGGAGAGGCTGTTTTCCTGGCACCATCCCGCCAGGACCTTGACCTCTTCCAGGTAGGCCCTCTCGTCGTTGGCAGAGATCAGGCCCACCACCACTGTGTCGTCAGCAAATTTGATGATTGTATTGCTACTCCGCTGAGCCACACAGTCGTGTGTGTACAGGGAGTAGAGGAGGGGACTCAGAACACAGCCCTGGGGGGCCCCTATGTTGAGGGTGATGGATGAGGAGGTGCAGTTGCCTGCTCTCACCACCTGGGGTCTGCCAGTCAGGAAGTCCAAGACCCACTGGCAGAGGTCATAGCCCAAGCCCAGGTCCCTGAGCTTGGCTATCAGTATGGAGGGGACTATGGTATTGAATGCCGAGCTGTAGTCGATGAATAGCATTCTCACATAGTTCCCCTGCCTCTTGTCCAGGTGTGATGCTGCTGTGTGCAGCACATGGGCTATGGCGTCCTCCGTGGACCTGTTGGGGCGGTATGCAAATTGCAGGGGGTCCATGTTGATGGGGAGGGAGGAGCAGATGTAGCCCTTTACTAGCTTCTCAAAGCACTTCATGGCTATGGAGGTGAGAGCTACAGGGCGGTAGTCGTTGATAATCGTTTTATATCGTTTTATATAATCGGTCAGGTACAGTAAACAGGTGTCAGTGGAGTGTGATTTTCTGAAACCTTCAGAAAGATTCAGGACAGGTTGGATAACAAGACCTAGAAGAAAGGGTGCCACTAGATACTATATACAAATTATTCACGCCACAATGACAACATCAATATCAATAACAACAATATTAGAAAAGACAATTATATTAGAAGAACTAAAAAAATATACTAGTGGAAAAATGGAATCTTCAACATGTATCTATCATAATACTAAGGACTCCGGGGGTCAGACTGCTTCAAATAAAGTAAAGTATATAACTTTAAAGTATATATCCAGTGTGTTTTGCGTCTTTTAAGAAGAAGGTCATGATTTCCACCTCTAGATGGCAGAGCTACCTGTTCTATGCCAATAAAACATAGGTTTGAGATATCATGTCATAGCTGTCCAGTGGATATCCCCTGAATATTGTCCGGCTGCTACTTTTGTGTCCCACTAATTCACAGGGTACTGAAGTAGATCAATAATATAATACATTTACATTTACAATTAGTCATTTAGCTGACTCACAAGTTCTGTACGACAAGTCATCAGGAAGGGCACAACTCTATCAGCTGAGTAACAATGTTCATCAAGGTGTTGAGTGCTACAGTGTAGGTTAGTATATTAGGACAAGTGCATGACAGTAAGGTTAGTTAGGGTTAGATTTTTATTTTATTTTATTATTATTTTATTTGAAAATTTCAGATAATGGTTGAAGAAGTGCGTCTAAGTAGTGGACATACAAGTTAGAACACTACAAATCTGCATTTTTGGTGACAAAAGGATGCCGTTTCCATGGTATTATGGCATTGAATTACTAGGGATGTCCGATATTATCGGCCTACCGATATTATCGGCCGATATCGGCATTAAAATGTGATATCGGAAAATATCGGTATCGGTTTTCACAAAAAAAAAAAAAAATATATATATATATATATATATATTTTTTTTTTAACATTTCTATAACCTTTATTTACCCAGGCAAGCAAGTAAGAACAAATTCAGATTTTATTTATTGTCAAAAGTATGCATAATGTTGTGTTAATTCCCCAACAAGAGATATGTAATGTTAATTACCTGAAATTATTCCATTTTTTGGGGGGGGGGAAACCCTGCATATATCGGTATCGGTTGATATCGGTATCGGAAATTAAGAGTTGGACAATATCGGTATATCGGTATCAGTAAAAAAGCCAATATCGAGCATCCCTAATAATTACCATTCAGTAAGAGCCTCCGGGAAGACGTCGTGGTTCTCTCAAGCCTCCGGGAAGACGTCGTGGTTCTCTCAAGCCTCCGGGAAGACGTTGTGGTTCTCTCGAGGTCTGCATGACCTAACTGGCCCCTCAGGTTTTGACCCTGTTTATATACAATAAGTGGAGGGTTTTAAAAAGTAGATGATGGCACCGGATCAGAGGATAAAACAATATGCCAGTGCTTATTGAAGACTGACTTCATTGCTCTAGAGCTGGGAAAGTAAGTAGACACAAACGTTACCAAAATGTAATTTTCTTCCAGATCAGACCATGGTTTATTAAGGGTCTGATCATAAGCCTAGCTGATCCATAGGTTAGGATGAACGCATCTACATTTGATATCCTTCACCTTAGTTTCATCTGTAGAATGGCAGACTATTCTCAGTCTATACAACTGGCCTTCAAGTAAACCCCTTTAAGGGGCATAGGATGAAAACTAATGGCTAACAGCAAAGCGTTTTTATTTATTTGATAGAGTGTAGTGATCAAAGACCCATAAGAGCTATTACACATCACCCATATGTCAAAGAAATTAACCTTCTCCTTAATGTATGTATGGACTTTAAATGATTGTCAAAACTGTTCAGGAGAGAGACAAAATTTTACAATTGATCGACATTGCCACTGAAGATAATGAAACCAGTTGACAATATTCTTATGGAACAAATTAACCCGAAGGATGTACAGTAAATGGAGGATATAAATGTGCATAGTTGGGACTGAATATCAAACCCATTGAAGATCCACCCACTTGGAGGTAATACTCATTGTCAAATTTAAAATAGTTATATTTCAACACCAATGCAGTCATGTCAACGATGAAATCCTTAGTGGGAAAGGCATATCCAGGGTTAGCAAGAAGCTATTGTCAGGTAAATCATTCACTGTAGCAATGTTGTTAACAAAATCAGAGGAATCCCCATATGTTGATAGTGACTGGGCATGAGGTTTGATATACAAATCAACAAAATCAGAAAAGGGGGGGGGGGGGGCAATAATAATGAATGATAATTCACTCTGTGAGCCTCATAACAGTTAAACAGTCTCAACAGAGTGTTACTTGGGAAGGGATTTGATCGATGGTTGTAGAAAGACGACCGATACCAAACCGATGGTGTTTTTGTTGGCTCTCGTTGAAACCGACCTTGTGGTGCTTCAAGTTTGAAAGTGTTTTTCTTTTTGTACGCTGCCTCCATCTTGCCGCTTGCTTTCATTGATGGCTAGTGTGTTTATTTGTCCTTGTGCCTTTTGATTCCTTTGTGGCTGACTTGCAGGGCCTCTGAGCAGGAGCGCGTCAATGCAACAGAGCACCTGAATGGCAGCTTCGCCCGGCAACTGGACCTTGACCTGTACCTAGGTGTTTACGCAGGTGAAGCACACTGAGAGCACATTGCTTTGTGTAAAAAAAAGAAATGAAATAAAAAAGAGAGATACAGCCATTCACCAAGCACATCCGCAGCTCTTTGGCTGCGGCCCAAGGCCTTCAAGGCCCAGTGTTTGAACGTGGGGGCCTCAGCTGTATGGGAAGATAGGAGTGCTTCTCTCGCTCTGTACCGTTGGATTGCTCTGATTGTCTCTCCGTGACTCCTCACCTCTCTACTCTTCCCGGCTCTGTATTCACAGTGATAGATCAGGGCTGGGGGATGAAGACGACTGAAAATAAAAATAAAAACACTGAGGGAGGGATTGAATTATTTCTCTCCTTTTTTTATTATGTAACAATCGATCCAGTAAAGTGCACAGCTGACCTTCTCGGAACAAACACAAAGAAGGGGGAATATAACTGTTCCCCATTTCTTCTTCTTCTTCTTCCTCTTCTTCTTCCTCTCCTTCAGGTGTAACAGCAGCTTCTGTCGTGCTGGGCTTCCTCCGCAGCGTGCTGTTCTTCAGCGTCCTGGTGAGCTCAGCCCAGTCGACGCTCCATAACCGCATGTTCAGCGCCGTCCTCCGGACCACTGTGCGCTTCTTCCACATCAACCCTATTGGTGAGCCCGTTCCCCCGCCTTCTCAACTCCCCACCCTAGTCTTATGTCACGCTCAGGTTGGGATTCCTTTTCACCCTAAGGTGGGAACAGGGTGGAAAGGAATCCAGACATGAGCGTGACATAAGAGCAAAAATGGCCGCCGTGTGAATTATGGACTATATTTAATCCACAATGTAAACACACTGTTTTCAGTGTGGTTAAGCCGGTGATCTGAAGAATTGTTAGGTACAGTATTCAGTTGTAATTTATGTGTTTGTTTCTATTCATTGGGATCCACAGGAGTGTAGGAGTCATATTTCACCACTAGAGCGCAGACTCTTACTTAGCTAAGCCATCTCCTACCTAACTTTACATAGGTGCTTATGCCTATCCACACACTCCACAGTTTAGCGTTCCTGCTCCAGTAAGGTACAGAGGACCTTTAAATGTTTACAAAAGTCTTATAAATACAAATGTGAATGTATATTGTACATTATTAGAATATTCAACCAACTTTTTGTTAGCTTGTCTCATAAAATGTTTATTTTATTGGTTTATAAATATTATTAATAACTAGTGATAATGCACTCCGATAGGCAGAGCTAACTGTCTACTGAAGAATATAAATGAATTGAATGGTTGATGCTTGCAGTTTAAGGGGGCTGTACTGTTTGTCCCCCCCCCCCCCCCCCCCCCCCCCCCCCCCCAGAATTGATTGAGGATGAAAAGAGGACTGCATATGAACTGGCATCATTAAAACCAGTCGCTGTTGGGCATCAGAGCCTGTGTACCCAAGAGGCCAACCCAGTCAAACGACAAGTGAAATGACTGTATTTAGCCCTAATGTCTCCTCTAGAAATGACTGACGAGAGGGTTATCTGCTAAACCGTGAGCCAGAACAATATGGCAAACAATGGTATTATGAATACTGTTTGCTCTGGATCCTAGACAGAGCGTGGTATTTGAGTTGAGTAAATACCAGCAGATTTAGTCTCGCGCGCCGTATCAGAAATCTTTGATTATTTCATTAGCGTTGTAGGCCGTAGTAGTTTGGCCCTGTTGGAGTTGGGCAGATGGACTTGATCCTAAAAAGTAAGCAAACACTACAGCCAAGATTACACCCCGCTCTGAGGGAGAGATCAGCCTCCCCTCCCCGTCCCGTGCGTATCTCCGAGGATGTTTCACAATACCATTTTAAACAGGCACCCTTTACACACATCCCCAGATCATCTTCAAATTGATCGTTTGTTTTGTACAATCGAAAAATGTTTAAAGTACCCCCCCCCCCCCCCAGCCTAATTTTCTAACTGTGTTCTTATGTTAAAACATTTTTCTTTATTCTCAGAGGTGAAATTATGTCACCGCCCATCTGTCATTCACATCCAAAGTCAACTGTCAAGTGGCCCACTTTCATAACTTTAATTTTTCCAGGGCATTGTTCACCTGTCAAACGCATAATTACTCAGCCTAATCTCTTCATAGTGACACGCATGTTTAACACAATCAACCCAGGTTGGGAATTCTCAGCATGACTGGAACTTGTATCTGTATAATGACTCATAATAAGCCGCTAACACAAGTCCAAATATGATTTGAGGGTGTTCAGTAGCCTGCGGTTTCTCCCGGCCTCAGAGGTGGGTGTAGCGACAAAGCTTTTCCTTTGGGAGCAAACACAGCGGGTCTTAATCTAATGTTCTCTGTGTTTTGTCTTTACTGCCGCTGTTCTATGGCGTACCGGGGCCTACCTGAAGGCTTATCTGGGTGTGCCTTGCCCTGGTAATCTGCGCATAGGAGGAGGACAAACACTATGAATAATGTAATAATCTGTTTAATAGTGCCGTAAAAAGGAGAGGCTTAACAGACGCTGCTATCTGATCGCCGTTGTGCTGCTATCGGGAGCCATTGTATGACCAGTCCGGTCATTACAGCTCAGCCATCAGCATGGCAAACAAACACTGTGTGTCTTTTGACTGGATGTATAGAGACAACTGTCTAAGAGACTGTATGTAGTGTGTGTACGTGTGTGTGTGTGTGTGTGTGTGTGTGTGTGTGTGTGTGTGTGTGTGTGTGTGTGTGTGTGTGTGTGTGTGTGTGTGTGTGTGTGTGTGTGTGTGTGTGTGTGTGTGTGTGTGTGGCTTTGTCCAGGCTTTATTATCTCTACTTTATAGAGTAGAAACAGTCCTGTTGGCAGTTGCATTGTGTTGCTAGGCGCTGCCATATGTCTGTTCTTTATTCGCTCACTCGATAGTTTTCAACTGCAAAAGTTGTCATAGCTGCATTATGCTGCAGTCTCCTCGTACCCCCCCCCCCCCCCCCCCCCCCCCACGCTCAGTACTTTTCAGCTGAGGAAGTCTCGCCTCGCTATCAGAAGCGTCCTCGCGGTATACCTCTTTCTCTTTTCCCCTCTAACTCTGAATGTTTTCACTCGAGTCCGTCACTCAAATGAAACGGGATCAGAAGACAATAGAGGACAACAAAGTGCCGTTGGCCGACGTTGGTCTTTTTTCTTTTCTTTTTTTCCCTCTCCTCACGCCGCCTCTTTCTCTCTCTCTCTCCTGTATTGTATCTCCACTGTATGATATCTCCCAAGTTTGTTTATGTATTTCCTTTTTGTTGCTTTCTCTCGCCCCCATACAATATAGCTGCTATTTCCCTGTGTGCGTTGCTAACACAAGTGTGAGTGATGCGTTGGTAATTGCGTGTGTCGTTAAAGAATTTGACAACTGTTTACACTTGTAAAGCGATACGTCTCTGCTGCAGAGCAGGCCGGGCCTTTGATACTCGCTGGCTGCCGTCTTGCTCACAGTTTAAAGGTTACCATTTTGGGCGTCGCTGCACAAAGGTCTTGTTTGTTGTTCTCTGGATGTGGTTTTAGAACAAAGGGACAAACCAGTGGGCAAATTATGATTGATGGGACAGGTATTGTAGCCTACTGTAGCTGTAGTTTCGTAGCGGTCGTGTCAGGCGCTGACCGCACCGCGTGACAGTACCTAAGGTGCTTGGGACCGTGTGGCGTGACGGTACCTAAGGTGCTTGGGACCATGTGGCGTGACAGTACCTAAGGTGCTTGGGACAGTGCAGCGTGACAGTATCTAAGGTGCTTGGGACCATGTGGCATGACAGTACCTAAGGTGCTTGGGACAGTGCAGCGTGACAGTATCTAAGGTGCTTGGGACCGTGTGGCGTGACAGTACCTAAGGTGCTTGGGACCGTGTGGCGTGACAGTACCTAAGGTGCTTGGGACCGTGTGGCGTGACAGTACCTAAGGTGCTTGGGACCGTGTGGCGTGACGGTACCTAAGGTGCTTGGGACCGTGTGGCGTGACAGTATCTAAGGTGCTTGGGACGTGTGGCGTGACAGTATCTAAGGTGCTTGGGACCGTGTGGCGTGACGGTACCTAAGGTGCTTGGGACCGTGTGGCGTGACAGTATCTAAGGTGCTTGGGACCGCGTGGCGTGACAGTACCTAAGGTGCTTGGGACCGTGTGGCGTGACGGTACCTAAGGTGCTTGGGACCGTGTGGCGTGACAGTACCTAAGGTGCTTGGGACCGTGTGGCGTGACAGTATCTAAGGTGCTTGGGACCGTGTGGCGCGACAGTACCTAAGGTGCTTGGGACCGTGTGGCGTGACGGTACCTAAGGTGCTTGGGACCGTGTGGCGTGACAGTACCTAAGGTGCTTGGGACCGTGTGGCATGACAGTACCTAAGGTGCTTGGGACCGTGTGGCGTGACAGTATCTAAGGTGCTTGGGACCGTGTGGTGTGACAGTATCTAAGGTGCTTGGGACGCGTGGCGTGACAGTATCTAAGGTGCTTGGGACCATGTGGCGTGACAGTACCTAAGGTGCTTGGGACCGTGTGGCGTGACAGTATCTAAGGTGCTTGGGACCGTGTGGCGTGACAGTACCTAAGGTGCTTGGGATGCGTGGCGTGACAGTACCTAAGGTGCTTGGGACCGTGTGGCGTGACAGTACCTAAGGTGCTTGGGACCGTGTGGCGTGACAGTACCTAAAGTGCTTGGGACCGTGTGACGTGACAGTACCTAAGGTGCTTGGGACCGTGTGGCGTGACAGTACCTAAGGTGCTTGGGACCGCGTGGCGTGACAGTATCTAAGGTGCTTGGGACCGTGTGACGTGACAGTACCTAAGGTGCTTGGGACGCGTGGCACGACAGTACCTAAGGTGCTTGGGACCGTGTGGCGTGACAGTACCTAAGGTGCTTGGGACCGTGTGGCGTGACAGTATCTAAGGTGCTTGGGACCGTGTGGCGTGACAGTATCTAAGGTGCTTGGGACCGTGTGGCGTGACAGTATCTAAGGTGCTTGGGACCGTGTGGCGTGACAGTACCTAAGGTGCTTGGGACCGTGTGCCGTGACAGTATCTAAGGTGCTTGGGACCGTGTGGCGTGACAGTATCTAAGGTGCTTGGGACCGTGTGGCGTGACAGTACCTAAGGTGCTTGGGACCGTGTGGCGTGACAGTACCTAAGGTGCTTGGGACCGTGTGGCATGACGGTACCTAAGGTGCTTGGGACCGTGTGGCGTGACAGTACCTAAGGTGCTTGGGACCGTGTGGCGTGACAGTACCTAAGGTGCTTGGGACCATGTGGCGTGACAGTACCTAAGGTGCTTGGGACCGTGTGGCGCGACAGTATCTAAGGTGCTTGGGAACGTGTGGCGTGACAGTACCTAAGGTGCTTGGGACGCGTAGCGTGACAGTACCTAAGGTGCTTGGGACCGTGTGGCGTGACAGTACCTAAGGTGCTTGGGACCGTGTGGCGTGACAGTACCTAAGGTGCTTGGGACGCGTGGCGTGACAGTACCTAAGGTGCTTGTGACCGTGTGGCGTGACAGTATCTAAGGTGCTTGGGACACGTGGCGTGACAGTACCTAAGGTGCTTGGGACCGTGTGGCGTGACAGTACCTAAGGTGCTTGGGACCGCGCAGCGTGACAGTACCTAAGGTGCTTGGGAACGTGTGGCGTGACAGTACCTAAGGTGCTTGGGACCGTGTGGCGTGACAGTACCTAAGGTGCTTGGGACGCGTGGCGTGACAGTACCTAAGGTGCTTGGGACCGTGTGGCGTGACAGTACCTAAGGTGCTTGGGACCATGTGGCGTGACAGTACCTAAGGTGCTTGGGACCGTGTGGCGTGACAGTACCTAAGGTGCTTGGGACCGTGTGGCGTGACAGTACCTAAGGTGCTTGTGACCGTGTGGCGTGACAGTACCTAAGGTGCTTGTGACCGTGTGGCGTGACAGTATCTAAGGTGCTTGGGACGCGTGGCGTGACAGTACCTAAGGTGCTTGGGACCATGTGGCGTGACGGTATCTAAGGTGCTTGGGACCATGTGGCGTGACGGTACCTAAGGTGCTTGGGACCGTGTGGCGTGACAGTACCTAAGGTGCTTGGGACCGTGTGGCGTGACAGTATCTAAGGTGCTTGACCGTGTGGCGTGACAGTACCTAAGGTGCTTGGGACCGTGTAGCGTGACAGTATCTAAGGTGCTTGGGACACGTGGCGCGACAGTACCTAAGGTGCTTGGGACCGTGTGGTGTGACAGTATCTAAGGTGCTTGGGACCGTGTGGCGTGACAGTACCTAAGGTGCTTGGGACCGTGTGGCGTGACAGTACCTAAGGTGCTTGGGACCGCGTGGCGTGACAGTATCTAAGGTGCTTGGGACCGTGTGGCGTGACAGTACCTAAGGTGCTTGGGACAGTGCAGCGTGACAGTATCTAAGGTGCTTGGGATGCGTGGCAAGGTGCTTGGGACCGTGTGGCGTGACAGTACCTAAGGTGCTTGGGACCATGTGGCGTGACAGTACCTAAGGTGCTTGGGACCGTGTGGCGTGATAGTACCTAAGGTGCTTGGGACCGTGTGGCGTGACAGTACCTAAGGTGCTTGGGACCATGTGGCGTGACAGTACCTAAGGTGCTTGGGACCGTGTGGCGTGACAGTACCTAAGGTGCTTGGGACGCGTGGCGTGACAGTACCTAAGGTGTTTGGGACCGTGTGGCGTGACAGTACCTAAGGTGCTTGGGACCGTGTGGCGTGACAGTACCTAAGGTGCTTGGGACCGTGTGGCGTGACAGTATCTAAGGTGCTTGGGACCGTGTGGCGTGACAGTACCTAAGGTGCTTGGGACCGTGTGGCGTGACAGTATCTAAGGTGCTTGGGACCATGTGGCGTGACAGTATCTAAGGTGCTTGGGACCGTGTGGCGCAACAGTATCTAAGGTGCTTGGGACCGTGTGGCGTGACAGTACCTAAGGTGCTTGGGACCGTGTGGCGTGACAGTACCTAAGGTGCTTGGGACCGTGTGGCGTGACAGTATCTAAGGTGCTTGGGACCGTGTGGCGCAACAGTATCTAAGGTGCTTGGGACCGTGTGGCGTGACAGTACCTAAGGTGCTTGGGACCGTGTGGCGCAACAGTATCTAAGGTGCTTGGGACCGTGTGGCACGACAGTATCTAAGGTGCTTGGGACCGTGTGGCGTGACAGTACCTAAGGTGCTTGGGACCGCGTGGCACGACAGTATATAGTGTAGTATAAATGTGTGTTCTTGTTATGTTCAATCATTTGTAATTTGGAATAATTCTGCCTCTTTCAGGATTTAAATGTAGTTTAGAGCAATCATCATCATCATTATGTTCAATAATCTTTTTGAGTGTGCGTGATTACAAACATTAGCAATCGTAATAATAGAATCAATGTTAAGTCTTAACCTAGTTTAGATTAATAACAACCCCAGACAGTTTATTTAATCTTTAACCAGAAGTCTTTGTGTTTATATTTAAAGGTCGTTGACTGTAGTGTTAGAAAATGGGAACAGTTTTGTTCTGTTTTAATCCAGCTTAAGTTGACAACATTTAGTCTTTCATCAGAAGTCTTTACATAATCCATTCTGTGGATTCTGAAAAAAAATATCTGAAAAAGCCTTTCAGTTTTAGGAAATAGGATCAGTCTTGTTGGGGTTGTAAGCTCACTAAAGGTGAAACAACACAAAAAGACTATACAGCTCTTTTAATCAGAAGTAATTTGATGTAACCCATTATATTCAAAAGTCTTTACATTTTAGGAAATAGGTCTTTTAAAGTTGATAATGAGACATTTCCTCTATTTCATCCTCCATCGTCAGAAGTTTTTCACGTTACCCATTATCTTCAAAAGTCTTGAAATCTTTGGGGAATTTGAGGGGCCTTATGATGACTGTTGATCCAAATGAGCTCCAGTGCGAACAGCAACAGACAGCTGAGCTGATGTTGATCCCATCATTTAGTGTCATTGAGTGGGCTAATCCCCTCGGAGACTGCGGGCCAGAGCTCCAGCTCATCGGAACAGTGAGGAAGTGGGGTCCTAGTCAACACACACACACGCACGCGCGCGCGCAACCGTAGACACGCGCACATACACGCACACCCACGTGCATCCCAGTGGAGGCTGCTGACCAAATTTTTAGGTGAAGCACAAATTATTATATTATATTATATATTAAATAATATTTTTAAAACATCCCCCACTGTGTGTCAGTGGACACAGATGAAAACATATTAACATTAGGTGACAGCGGACTTGACCAGATGAAAACATATTAGGTGACAGCGCACCTGACCAGATGAAATCATATTAGGTGACAGCGCACCTGACCAGATGAAATCATATTAGGTGACAGCGCACCTGACCAGATGAAATCATATTAGGTGACAGCGCACCTGACCAGATCAAAACATATTAGGTGACAGCGCACCTGATCAGATCAAAACATTTTAGGTGACAGCGCACCTGACCAGATCAAAACATAATTAGGTGAAGGTGACAAGGAAGCCACATACTCATACCCCCCCGACACTCAACTAACCGCCTCGGACAGTCCTTCATACCAGTGGCCATCAGGCTCCACAACAGTGGGCAGCGACTGCTGCCAGACATCGACCTAGAACTAATAGGAACCCAAGTAGGACAATAACACTACCTTATGCATACTGCACCTTATGTGGATACTGTGAATAATGAATAATGTATATTTCAGTTAGTTAGATAGTAAATTATATTGACCTATTTGTTTACACTGCTTGTGTTGTTTTCACTACCTGTACCCCCCCCCCCCCCTTCCCCCATGCTGCTATGATGCCTGAATTTCCCCAAGGGGATCAATAAAGGAATATCTTATCTTATCTTAAAAGGAAAGATGAAATTACCTACCTGGGTTCCATCCTATAGAGGCAAATCTTTC
>NC_140167.1:107642562-107778363 GCF_963971535.1 Notolepis coatsorum | reverse complement strand
GTCACACCTGTGAAGTTTTCTTCACGAATAATTACTGCAGGCAATACTGCAGTGCAGGCCTGCTCAGAGCTGTACATTTTGGCCATTTTTGAAGAAAAAAAAAATCACTGGCATTTTTTTTACAGAGGAAAACATTTATAATAAAAAAATAATAATAATAATAATTTAAAAAAAAAAATATATATATATATAGTTTTTTTTTTTTATATATAGGTATATGTAAATTAATAATAATTATGAATTATGAGTGAATTTGTGTTTCACGTGTTGTCATAGAGAAACCTCCACTGGTGCATCCATAGACACATACACACGCACACACACTCATACATGCGACACATGTACATAGTGCATTAACAGGAGTGGGGTCCCACACATACACAATATTGGTATGCACCATATGCACACACACACACACACCCATGCACACAAACACGCACACACACACCCTTCGTCCCTTTTGCATGGCATGGCAGGCGGCCTCAGCGCCGCCATAGGTGGCAGTCGGTGGCAGTTGACGCAGGAAGCATTAGATCTACTGTCGCTGCCGATGTCAGATCCTAATTGTGTCTACAGAGGCAGTGTTTCTAACGTTTATATCCGGGGCTCTGGCGTGGGGGGGGGGGGGGGGGGGGGGGGGGGGGGGGGGGGGAGGGCAGCGCGGGCCGCTGAAGAGGCAAGAAGTGGAGGAAGCGGTGCGGCGAGGGAGTGGCGATACGGAGGTGTGTAAATTGAATGTGGAGATGGAGCCTTGTGCGTGTGTGCACCGCGGCTGATACCGCCACAACCCCCAACCCCCCACCCCCCCACCTGCTTGCCACTTCCACTATTTAATTGCGTGAAAAAGGGAAGGAGAGGAGATTGCAGGAGCCTGGCAGTGTGAGCGGAGAGAATGGATTCAGAATGTATTAGTATTGGCAGCGAGGTGCCGGCGGGGGGAGGCTGGCCCCGGGGGCCCCAGGGCCCCTTCATGGAGGAAGTGCAGGTGAGCCTGTGCCACCTCAAGCCTCCACCCCCCACCCCCCACAACTCTCCTCCATTATCGTTCCCGCCTCACAGAATGGCCTCACCGACAGCAGCAACTGGGCCCACACATGGCGCGGCTCAGAGTTGCCCCGTTATCTAGATGTTTACAGGGAACAGCGATTTGCCACACACCCCCGTTCCAGCCGGACCCCACTGTTCCACTCTTTAGTGCAGATTGGGGGGCTCTGGCTCACCTAATATCTCCACCTTAAAGGGGGGGTCACCTCGTTGGGAGGGCTTGATATTTCCTCAGCCCCTCCCCCCCCCCCCCCCCCCCCCCCCCAGAAAGAATAGTGGCGCAATTCACCCCTGGAGTCTCCAGCCATGAGAAATTGTTTGATACCAATGCCGCTGATATCCTGAAACGTCTATACCCCTCTCTCTACACAATAGGCGATATTGTTGACAGACACCCTTAGTGATTGAAGCCATTGTCCCGTGCGGTCTTACCTCATAGGCATTTCCATGCAGTCAGTGTCTTAGTGTAACTGCATCACTGTAATGTATCTCCCTCCTATAGTGGTGTGAGGGAGACAGGAGAAGGGTCTTTTACATCAGCCCCCCCCCCGGTGGAAGGCTCTGTTAGCAGAGCTGCCTGTCAAACAGCTGATAGAGTTGACTGATGTCCTCTGTTCTAACACCCCTCTAACCACGGGATGATGTAAGGCAGAAGAAACATAGGCTTTTCTTCTGGGGGTTTTGTTTGTCAGATACGCATGAATTTGGGTCATCTATGGCTTAGCCAGTGACATAAAAAAAAAAAAAATGAATATATATATATATATATATATAATAGGATTCTTTGACAGACATAGTGTGGAGAGAGACTCTTCTTCTCTCTGTCTCCCTGGCCTCAGCCGTTCCCCTCAGGGCGTCTGCATGGTAAAAGGCCACTCACACTGTGAATAAGATTAGCCTGCCTCCAAGTGTACAACATGCTTACGCCACTTGACTTTGAATCAGCGGTGATTTGGAGCATCGCTGGAGAATTTTGCGGGGGAATAATGCCTCCGACTGGCTTTGCTGCGATGGCTGTTAACGGGGAGGCCTATAGGCCTCGTATGCATGATGCGCGTTTCTTTTTTCAGGCGGAATCGGCATTTTGGATAAAGCGGTAAGCAGCTTACGGCCGTGGAGAGGAGGTGATTACAACAGGCCCACCTCTGTAGGACTCGCGCTGGGAGCCGGCGGAGGCAACTTCTAGGTCAATGCTTTGCCCCGGCTCCACCACCACGCCTCCGGAACGACATATCGTCATACCGCCCATCCACTCCTCCTCTCAACCCCTCTCCAAGGCCTATACCCTCCTCTCAGCCCCTCTCCAAGGCCTATACCCTCCTCTCAGCCTCTCTCCAAGGCCTATACCCTCCTCTCAGCCTCTCTCCAAGGCCTATACCCTCCTCTCAGCCCCTCTCTCCAAGACCTATACCCTCCTCTCAGCCCCTCTCCAAGGCCTATACCCTCCTCTCAGCCTCTCTCTCCAAGGCCTATACCCTCCTCTCAGCCCCTCTCCAAGGCCTATACCCTCCTCTCAGCCCCTCTCCAAGACCTATACCCTCCTCTCAGCCTCTCTCCAAGGCCTATACCCTCCTCTCAGCCCCTCTCTCCAAGACCTATACCCTCCTCTCAGCCCCTCTCCAAGACCTATACCCTCCTCTCAACCCCTCTCCAAGGCCTACACCCTCCTCTCAGCCCCTCTCCAAGGCCTATACCCTCCTCTCAGCCTCTCTCCAAGGCCTATACCCTCCTCTCAGCCCCTCTCCAAGGCCTATACCCTCCTCTCAGCCCCTCTCTCCAAGACCTATACCCTCCTCTCAGCCTCTCTCCAAGGCCTATACCCTCCTCTCAGCCTCTCTCCAAGACCTATACCCTCCTCTCAACCCCTCTCCAAGACCTATACCCTCCTCTCAGCCCCTCTCTCCAAGGCCTATACCCTCCTCTCAGCCCCTCTCCAAGGCCTATACTCTCCTCTCAGCCCCTCTCCAAGGCCTATACCCTCCTCTCAACCCCTCTCCAAGGCCTATACCCTCCTCTCAGCCTCTCTCCAAGACCTATACCCTCCTCTCAGCCCCTCTCCAAGGCCTATACCTTCCTCTCAGCCCCTCTCTCCAAGGCCTATACCCTCCTCTCAGCCCCTCTCCAAGGCCTATACCCTCCTCTCAGCCTCTCTCCAAGGCCTATACCCTCCTCTCAGCCTCTCTCCAAGGCCTATACCCTCCTCTCAGCCTCTCTCCAAGGCCTATACCCTCCTCTCAGCCCCTCTCCAAGGCCTATACCCTCCTCTCAGCCCCTCTCCAAGACCTATACCCTTTTCTCAGCCCCTCTCCAAGGCCTATACCCTCCTCTCAACCCCTCTCTCCAAGACCTATACCCTCCTCTCAGCCCCTCTCCAAGGCCTATACCCTCCTCTCAACCCCTCTCCAAGACCTATACCCTCCTCCTCTTAGCACCTATACCCTCCTCTCAACCCCTCTCCAAGACCTATACCCTCCTCTCAACCCCTCTCCAAGGCCTATACCCTCCTCTCAGCCCCTCTCCAAGACCTATACCCTCCTCTCAACCCCTCTCCAAGGCCTACACCCTCCTCTCAGCCCCTCTCCAAGGCCTATACCCTCCTCTCAGCCTCTCTCCAAGGCCTATACCCTCCTCTCAGCCCCTCTCCAAGGCCTATACCCTCCTCTCAGCCCCTCTCTCCAAGACCTATACCCTCCTCTCAGCCTCTCTCCAAGGCCTATACCCTCCTCTCAGCCTCTCTCCAAGACCTATACCCTCCTCTCAACCCCTCTCCAAGACCTATACCCTCCTCTCAGCCCCTCTCTCCAAGGCCTATACCCTCCTCTCAGCCCCTATCTCCAAGACCTATACCCTCCTCTCAACCCCTCTCCAAGACCTATACCCTCCTCCTCTTAGCACCTATACCCTCCTCTCAACCCCTCTCCAAGACCTATACCCTCCTCTCAACCCCTCTCCAAGGCCTATACCCTCCTCTCAGCCCCTCTCCAAGACCTATACCCTCCTCTCAACCCCTCTCCAAGGCCTACACCCTCCTCTCAGCCCCTCTCCAAGGCCTATACCCTCCTCTCAGCCTCTCTCCAATGCCTATACCCTCCTCTCAGCCCCTCTCCAAGGCCTATACCCTCCTCTCAGCCCCCCTCTCCAAGGCCTACACCCTCCTCTCAGCCCCTCTCCAAGGCCTATACCCTCCTCTCAGCCTCTCTCCAAGGCCTATACCCTCCTCTCAGCCCCTCTCCAAGGCCTATACCCTCCTCTCAGCCCCTCTCTCCAAGACCTATACCCTCCTCTCAGCCTCTCTCCAAGGCCTATACCCTCCTCTCAGCCTCTCTCCAAGACCTATACCCTCCTCTCAACCCCTCTCCAAGACCTATACCCTCCTCTCAGCCCCTCTCTCCAAGGCCTATACCTTCCTCTCAGCCCCTCTCCAAGGCCTATACTCTCCTGTCAGCCCCTCTCCAAGGCCTATACCCTCCTCTCAACCCCTCTCCAAGGCCTATACCCTCCTCTCAGCCTCTCTCCAAGACCTATACCCTCCTCTCAGCCCCTCTCCAAGGCCTATACCTTCCTCTCAGCCCCTCTCTCCAAGGCCTATACCCTCCTCTCAGCCTCTCTCCAAGGCCTATACCTTCCTCTCAGCCCCTCTCCAAGGCCTATACCCTCCTCTCAGCCTCTCTCCAAGGCCTATACCCTCCTCTCAGCCTCTCTCCAAGGCCTATACCCTCCTCTCAGCCTCTCTCCAAGGCCTATACCCTCCTCTCAGCCCCTCTCCAAGGCCTATACCCTCCTCTCAGCCCCTCTCCAAGACCTATACCCTTTTCTCAGCCCCTCTCCAAGGCCTATACCCTCCTCTCAACCCCTCTCTCCAAGACCTATACCCTCCTCTCAGCCCCTCTCCAAGGCCTATACCCTCCTCTCAACCCCTCTCCAAGACCTATACCCTCCTCCTCTTAGCACCTATACCCTCCTCTCAACCCCTCTCCAAGACCTATACCCTCCTCTCAGCCTCTCTCCAAGGCCTATACCCTCCTCTCAGCCTCTCTCCAAGGCCTATACCCTCCTCTCAGCCCCTCTCCAAGGCCTATACCCTCCTCCTCTTAGCACCTATACCCTCCTCTCAACCCCTCTCCAAGACCTATACCCTCCTCTCAGCCCCTCTCTCCAAGGCCTATACCCTCCTCTCAGCCCCTCTCCAAGGCCTATACCCTCCTCTCAGCCCCTCTCCAAGGCCTATACCCTCCTCTCAGCCCCTCTCCAAGGCCTATACCCTCCTCTCAGCCCCTCTCCAAGACCTATACCCTCCTCTCAGCCCCTCTCTCCAAGGCCTATACCCTCCTCTCAGCCCCTCTCCAAGACCTATACCCTCCTCTCAGCCCCTCTCTCCAAGACCTATACCCTCCTCTCAGCCCCTCTCTCCAATGCCTATACCCTCCTCTCAGCCCCTCTCCAAGACCTATACCCTCCTCACAGCCCCTCTCCAAGGCCTATACCCTCCTCTCAGCCCCTCTCCAAGGCCTATACCTTCCTCTCAACCCCTCTCTCCAAGGCCTATACCTTCCTCTCAGCCCCTCTCCAAGGCCTATACCTTCCTCTCAACCCCTCTCTCCAAGGCCTATACCCTCCTCTCAGCCCCTCTCCAAGACCTATACCCTCCTCCTCTTAGCACCTATACCCTCCTCTCAGCCTCTCTCCAAGGCCTATACCTTCCTCTCAGCCCCTCTCTCCAAGGCCTATACCCTCCTCTCAGCCTCTCTCCAAGGCCTATACCCTCCTCTCAGCCCCTCTCTCCAAGACCTATACCCTCCTCTCAGCCCCTCTCCAAGGCCTATACCCTCCTCTCAGCCTCTCTCCAAGGCCTATACCCTCCTCTCAGCCCCTCTCTCCAAGACCTATACCCTCCTCTCAGCCCCTCTCCAAGGCCTATACCCTCCTCTCAGCCTCTCTCCAAGGCCTATACCTTCCTCTCAGCCCCTCTCTCCAAGGCCTATACCCTCCTCTCAGCCTCTCTCCAAGGCCTATACCCTCCTCTCAGCCCCTCTCCAAGGCCTATACCCTCCTCTCAGCCTCTCTCCAAGGCCTATACCCTCCTCTCAGCCCCTCTCTCCAAGACCTATACCCTCCTCTCAGCCCCTCTCCAAGGCCTATACCCTCCTCTCAGCCTCTCTCCAAGGCCTATACCTTCCTCTCAGCCCCTCTCCAAGGCCTATACCCTCCTCTCAGCCTCTCTCCAAGGCCTATACCCTCCTCTCAGCCTCTCTCCAAGGCCTATACCCTCCTCTCAGCCCCTCTCTCCAAGGCCTATACCCTCCTCTCAGCCTCTCTCCAAGACCTATACCCTCCTTTCAGCCTCTCTCCAAGGCCTATACCCTCCTCTCAGCCCCTCTCCAAGACCTATACCCTCCTCTCAGCCTCTCTCCAAGGCCTATACCTTCCTCTCAGCCCCTATCTCCAAGGCCTATACCCTCCTCTCAGCCCCTCTCTCCAAGGCCTATACCCTCCTCTCAGCCTCTCTCCAAGGCCTATACCCTCCTCTCAGCCTCTCTCCAAGGCCTATACCTTCCTCTCAGCCCCTCTCTCCAAGGCCTATACCTTCCTCTCAGCCTCTCTCCAAGGCCTATACCTTCCTCCTCTCAGCCCCTCTCCAAGACCTATACCCTCCTCTCAGCCCCTCTCTCCAAGGCCTATACCTTCCTCTCAGCCTCTCTCCAAGGCCTATACCTTCCTCCTCTCAGCCCCTCTCCAAGACCTATACCCTCCTCTCAGCCTCTCTCCAAGGCCTATACCCTCCTCTCAGCCCCTCTCCAAGGCCTATACCTTCCTCTCAACCCCTCTCTCCAAGGCCTATACCCTCCTCTCAGCCCCTCTCCAAGGCCTATACCCTCCTCTCAGCCAGCCCCTCTCCAAGGCCTATACCCTCCTCTCAACCCCTCTCCAAGGCCTATACCCTCCTCTCAGCCTCTCTCCAAGGCCTATACCCTCCTCTCAGCCTCTCTCCAAGGCCTATACCCTCCTCTCAGCCCCTCTCCAAGGCCTATACCCTCCTCTCAGCCCCTCTCCAAGGCCTATACCCTCCTCCTCTTAGCACCTATACCCTCCTCTCAGCCCCTCTCCAAGGCCTATACCTTCCTCTCAGCCTCTCTCCAAGGCCTATACCTTCCTCTCAGCCCCTCTCCAAGGCCTATACCCTCCTCTCAGCCCCTCTCCAAGGCCTATACCCTCCTCTCAACCCCTCTCCAAGGCCTATACCCTCCTCTCAGCCCCTCTCCAAGGCCTATACCCTCCTCTCAACCCCTCTCCAAGGCCTATACCTTCCTCTCAGCCCCTCTCCAAGGCCTATACCTTCCTCTCAGCCCCTCTCCAAGGCCTATACCCTCCTCTCAACCCCTCTCCAAGGCCTATACCCTCCTCTCAGCCTCTCTCCAAGGCCTATACCTTCCTCTCAGCCCCTCTCCAAGGCCTATACCCTCCTCTCAGCCCCTCTCCAAGGCCTATACCCTCCTCTCAACCCCTCTCCAAGACCTATACCCTCCTCCTCTTAGCACCTATACCCTCCTCTCAGCCTCTCTCCAAGGCCTATACCCTCCTCTCAGCCTCTCTCCAAGACCTATACCTTCCTCTCAGCCCCTCTCCAAGGCCTATACCCTCCTCTCAGCCCCTCTCCAAGGCCTATACCTTCCTCTCAGCCTCTCTCCAAGACCTATACCCTCCTCTCAGCCTCTCTCTCCAAGGCCTATACCCTCCTCTCAGCCCCTCTCCAAGGCCTATACCCTCCTCTCAGCCCCTCTCTCCAAGGCCTACACCCTCCTCTCAGCCCCTCTCCAAGGCCTATACCCTCCTCTCAGCCTCTCTCCAAGGCCTATACCCTCCTCTCAGCCCCTCTCCAAGGCCTATACCCTCCTCTCAGCCCCTCTCCAAGGCCTACACCCTCCTCTCAGCCCCTCTCCAAGGCCTATACCCTCCTCTCAGCCCCTCTCCAAGGCCTATACCCTCCTGCCCAGCCTTATCTGTGGGCGCCTATATAAACATGTGCTTAGAGAATCAGCTTATCTGGCTGTGGGTGAAAGCTCAAACTGCAGAGACTATGTAGTCACATCAAGTCGCCTATCTAGCTCGCCGCTTTTTAAGTCGTAGGTCATTAGGTCGGCTCCACCTTTAAAAGCATCAGCATGTTTATCCTCAAGCTTCAGTCTGGAAATGATTTGGCCGTCGGAATTTGGGGTGGATTCACGCATATTCTTGATTCATTTTACTTTTAGTTGGGAAATAAGCTCATTAGAATGTCCTTAGCCCATCACCACTCAAAATACACAATTGTTTACAAACACACAAATGTAAACAAACATGTAGCTCAAAATTCATGTAAATCACGATGATCTGTCACATAATGTTGTGGTATCAAACGTTCTGACAATACATTTCACAATTATGGTCAATCCAGTAAATTGTAAACAAAATGATTGACGGGCTGCAATCAAGGATTGTGCTTTTAATACATGCACAATTGCACATCTTTAGTCAAGTATGTTTTCTGAAAATGTTTCATTCTCCTGGTGTTTTATCACTGGTATTAAACTTGAAATCATTCCAAGCTGGTGTACTCAACATGTCTACTAGTACTAGAGAATATATACAGTAGCGCTTTCAAAAGGCAGCCATTGGATCAAGGGTTGAACCCTATATGTGCAAGGGCTGTTTAGTTTACATTCCCTTCAAAGAGATAGCGCTGTGTGCTCAGTCGTGTGTCATAGCCAGAGATAGCGGGGGGTTGTTAAGGTGTGAAACATTATGACACAGTTAGTGAAGTGCTCCAGAGACAGTAACAACGGTAACCACGGTTACTCTCCTTTAACTGGAGCCTGCTGTTGGTGCCCAGAGGTGGTGATGTACCTCTGCTGGCCTGGGATCAGATCCCACCTGAACCTTTTCTCCTGTATCACCCGACAGTATTCTGTCCTCTCAAGCCCGTCTCCTGCCCCAGTGAAAGATACTTAGAGGACTGGACTGCCCATTTAACCTTTAAAAGACACTTAAGCCTGGTGCTGAGAGGTAGTGTAGTGATTAAGATCCCTGTTTCTGGGAAGCTCATTTACCCCCTTCTGGCCGGTGATCGAAACCCGACCAAAACGATCTCCTGTGTCACACCTACTATGTCTCGTGTAGCCTACCTACTGTCTGACTGAAGAAAAGTAGTAAGGACACAGAACTTATTGTTAGAATTATGTCTTTCCCACAATAATTTGTGTAATCTACTTTGGTACACTTAAGATGGCATTGCTCTATGTGTGGAAAGTACTATAAGACATTTCATTTTCAACATTCTATTTTGGCCCACGTTTATTTCCCGTTATAGTGTTTGCTAATAATACATACACTCGGCTGCCCAAACGGTTTCCAACCTTTTCAATGGAATTAAGTTGCTAGGAACAGTTTGGGCCCAGGTTTATTTCCTGCCAGCTATTGATTATGATAATAGCGAACACTAACAATAAATAAATGTTGGCCCATTTAGAATGTTTATGTTGTTTGAAAACTTTTGCCACATTGACAAATCAGCTGTCTGAGTCTCACTGGAATGTTGATCCAAATGATACTTTTGCCAAGTTGACAAATCAGCTGTCTTGAGTCTCATGCACTAAAAAGCAACACCGATTTCCACGGTGATGTTCACAAACATTATATGGCAACCATTTCACTGGGTACCAAATGACCGTTCAAGAATGTCGATTTGAATTGAAAACGGCCATTATATAAAATGTAGTCCTGTGAGTGAAGGGACTGGACTCTTGTTCAGGAAAAAGCCTATACTAATAGAAAAGCTCTGTCTCGCCTGCCTCTGGGCCTGTGCTGGTGGTGTGTGGGATTGGCTGTCACTGACCTGCAGTAAACAGTAGTGTGTGAAAGCAGCTGGAGAGTAATCGCATGTGCTGTGGGATCAGGCTGCGGGAGCAAAGTTTCTAAAGGAGGTACAATAAAAGGGCCGCTGGAGCACCTGCAGAGCCCCGGCCCAAATAATGAACACCTGAGTAGATTGGAGGCAACTCAATTAACGTCATGGACACTGCCAGTCAGGACAGAGAGGCAGCTACTCTGTTGCCTCTTTGTTCCCCCGGACAAAAGGCTCCCCGACGTATTCAGTCTAGAGTAGGCCGGCCTTTATGGAGCGGAGGCCAAATAATGATTCATTGTTTGATCTAGATAGAGCTCTCTGTTTTTCGAGCTGATAGGGCGCTCAATGTGTGGGGCTGGTGTGCTCTTGAGTGTGCGGACGGACGACACGTAGGTAACAGTTATTCAAGAGAGCCGGCTGACTGAGCGGGGAGAAAAAACATCCCGTTTCTGTGGGCAAATGATTAGCTAATGGAGTCTGCTTTCGATGGGGTTTTCTGATACAGTCTTCTAGATTTCAGCCCAGATAATTTAACCCTTTCACTACCACACTACAGAAGGTTAATAACCCTTTACTATCTGTAGTGTGATAGTAAAGGGTTAACCGTCTGTATTGTCGCAGTGAAAGGGTTAACCAGGTAGTGCGGCAGTGAAAGGGTTAAATTGTAACACAGGAAATAAGGAATGAGTCGTGGGTTTTACGCACATCCCCCCCCCCCCACACCTCATCTTCTCCCTCTGCTTTTGTCGGAGGCAATGTTTTCTCAACAACTTAAACAGTACCTCGTCTAATTGGATGTAATCTAACATCATTTCATCGGCTCTCTCTTCTCGTGTGTCTTTGCGGCGCCGCGCCCCAGGAAGAATCCTCAACGGGTTCTCTAAGGACATCGGTCACCTGGACTCTCTGCTGCCGTGGAACGTTTGTGGACTTCACACAGGTGAGTCTTCACCTCGGCAGGTTCGCTCGCTCGCCGCCGTGGCCGCGTCGGGAGGCCATTTCATGCCTGGCTGGCCCTGCTTTGTGGTCCGGGTCCCCCTAATCTGGAGACAATTACTGTAGGATTACCCGCCAGCGCGGCCCAGCGCCTGCACAGATTTAATAAAAGTGTCGGCACCGCGGCCGAGGGTGTGGCTCTCCCTCAGTGTGGCACAACAGAGGCGGCGTTGCCAGAGAATGTGTCCGGGGACTACGCAGGTGATTGGGAGAGAGAAAGGTACCACACAGAGGAAATAATGGCCACAGGAAGATGGCTCCGATGCGGGGGACTCAGAGGGGAGGACGGTCGACGAGGCTGGAACGGGAAGGGGGGAGGAAAAGGGGGGGGGGGTGACAAGGATGATCTCTTGAGTGGTGAAGAGAGGAAGTGTGTGCAGCGGGCGTGTGATGTGTGTGCAGGAGTGGAGAGAGCGGTGCTGCTAACACAGTAGAAGAGGGGGCGGGGGGGGGAACAGGTCAGCTGAAACAGATACAGAGAGGGGTGGGGGTGGGGGGGGACTTGCCCCCTTCTCACCGCCCATTCAGCCCTCCTTGCTCTACAGTATTACAGGTCCGGTAGCCGAGGGCCACCCTGACGCATAGCCAGGTCGGGTTACCGAACGCCACCACGCCACCAGCGACAATCATCTCCCCACGAAAGCCTGCGGAGATGAGCCAGCTCATGCACCTAGCGCCACAAAGAAGGGAATGTTCGCCGCACAATCCGAGGTAGAGGAGCAGGCGTGGCTCCTTGGTCAGGCCCCGAAGAATAGAACAAAGCCGGGCTGAAAACGAATCCTCCCCGCCACAATGCCTGAGCGATGTTTGTGGCAGATACCCATCTCACGGGAGACAAAAGCCATCTTAAATGCTCAAAGCACAAAAGATCATACCCACAAAAGCTTTTTGTCCACTATAATACCCCCTCCTCCTCCCCATTTTCATAATGAGATGAATAATGGGCAGCGTAAAATAATAACATTGCAGAAGTCCCCCATAGGTCTAACTGGACACCAGTGGAAATGGACCAGTTCACAATGCAACATATAAACACGCTGTACCGTATACACGGCTTACATTAACACGATTCCGTCATTATTCCATGACGACCTTTCTTTTCATCATAGATTAAGATATACATTTTTTTTTAACACACATTGTAATGTCTGTCAGCCCGCAGTCACATGTGCATCACAGTGAAGAAAACTATGTGGCCAAGTAGAGCTTTGATTGGATGTAGGATAGGACACATTGTCTGTGCCATACACACAATATGAGTCTTTAAAAAAAAAAAATGCTACCATAGAAAACGGGCAATGATTGTGAGGGCACGAACAAAAGTGCCATCATTTTGGACAAAGTACTTTTGTCTGGCGCTCCTTTCTGCTCTTGTTTGCAGGTGTCTTTCATTGAACGGTCCTTTTAATGCTTTCAGGAAGGAAGATTTTCACTCCCTCTTTATCAAGGTTTTATCCCTAGAAAAGAGAAAAGGGCCGCTGAGCCCGACCATTGTTGGTGGTTTGCGGACGGACACTTCCCCACCGTCATTGTTTAAATGGTTGTCAGGGACAGAATAAAGTGAAACTTCATAAACAATGCCCTAACTGGTTTATCTCTCCCTATGGGTAGAGGCCTCCTCTGTGTGGGGATTTGCATCAGAGCCTGGGCCCTTTATGGTGGAGTGAGCACTTCACAGCCCTCGGCACCGCCCCCTCCACACCGCCCCCCACCCCACCCCACCCCACCCATACGCGCCCAGCAAGGGGATTCCCTCAAGCTGTAAGGAGAGACCTGGATACATCCTAGAAAGCCCTATTATTATTATTATTATTATTATTATTATTATTATTATTATTATTATTATTATTATTATTATTATTATTATTATTATTATTATTATTATTATTATTATTATTATTATTATTATTATTATTATTATTATTATTATTATTATTATTATTATTATTATTATTATTATTATTATTATTATTATTATTATTATTATTATTATTATTATTATTATTATTATTATTATTATTATTATTATTATTATTATTATTATTATTATTATTATTATTATTATTATTATTATTATTATTATTATTATTATTATTATTATTATTATTATTATTATTATTATTATTATTATTATTATTATTATTATTATTATTATTATTATTATTATTATTATTATTATTATTATTATTGATAATAATATTAATAATTCCTCCCCACAGGTGTCATTTAGTAGTTATTTTGTATATTGAATTAAAAAGCTCTCTTTCTCGTCCCTCTTTGTGTTTTGAGGGACAAAGAGAGAAATGTCAATTAAAAACACCTCAGGCATTGGGGACGGTGGGCTTTTGTGTGGACTTGACCTTTAAATCCCGGGTTCCCTCTATTTCCACAGAGGGGGCAGGGGGAGGGGCCTGGGAGACAATGGGGGGGGGGGGGGGTGAGTACAGGGGCCTTTTAATGGAGGATGCCTTGTGAAGGCTCTTGACCAAGTCACAGCACTAACTGTGGGGTCCCCCAAGGTACATTCATTGGTCCTCTGAACCATCCGTTCAAATTGAGTTTGTCAGCGTGGTCATGCTGAGGTACCAGTTGCATTTGGACAATGACTAGTAGTTTTTTTTTTTTTTTTTTTTTACATTCAGGATCTGGTTTGGGTATTCAAAATGAGTCTGACTGTGACTTTGATTTGAGCAGGACTTACTGTAGTCTTAACCAGGGTTAGTGAGTTACAAGCCACAGAAACGTCAGCGGTGTCATAAATTACAGCTGTAAAGCCAGTGTTTGTCTGGAAGAGGAGGAGATGGTGTGTGTGTGTGTGTTCTTACAATACCAAAGACACTATTTCAGAGCAAGACTAAAGACGCTTGTATTCCGTGTGTTTGTGTGTGTGTGTACATATGTGTGTGTGCACTTACACATGCATGTATTTGTGCCTGTGTGTGTGTGTGCGTGTGCCTCCGTACACACGTTTGTGGTGTGTTCAAGACACAAACTAAGAGCAACAGAGGGAGAAGAAGGAGAAGAAGAAGAAGAAGAAGAGGGAGAAGAAAGAGAAGAAGGAGAAGGGGAAGAAGAAGAAGAAGACACACACGGAGCACAAAGACGAAGCTATTGTTTGGAAACACAGGCGGGTGGATGGCTGTACGGACGCCGTGTATTGTGGCACATTGTGTGTCAGGCCTCTTCTGCGGCTTTGTGGGGATATGAGAACTGCTGACGTAACCCGGTGCAGGATGGGGTTTCACCGGCTTTCTCTGGTTCTTTTTACACAGCCGGGTGACAGAGGAAGCGAAGAATGCACTGGCTCGGGGCACAGAGCATACCAGGTTAGCGCGAGGAACACAGGAGATGGAGATGGATATGCCATAAATCCCCCCCCCCCCCCGTCCGACATTGTTATCTGACGGCTCCATTGTCTTCACACACAAGGTGGAAAAACACAGGGGGTGACACAGAAAAAGGAGAGGGCTAGCGCGGGGCTTACCGTTATTATTTTATTCACACCCGTCCAGAATTCGTCCGCAAAAAGTTTGATTTCGCCTTGAACTAAAGAGGAAACGGGTCCTGAATACAAAGCATGTGGCCGTATGATCCACCCCCGTCCCGGGACCGTCCCTAAATCTGTTTTTGTACTGTCCGCCCAGACACAATTTTCACCATCCCCGGGACGTCACCGAACACCCTTCATTTCAAGGCCCCGGATGGACCAGTCGGTGTTTTCTTTGTATCCGTGTTTCGCCTCAGGGTGAACTGAACCTTGGGCTAATCCGTCTCAACAGAACGCTCATCAACATAAAGATTCTGTGCCGCTATGTGTTTGCTTTTCGTTGCGTGAGTGAAAGTGCCAGTTGCTTTAACCAATCGGAGGAGCGGCGGGTTTGCTGTTAGAGGCTGTTCCACCGTCACACTCGGACCCAGGCGTTACAACATACTGTACATGACACTCTCGCCGTAGGGGGATCCCTGTGGAAACAGGTCAGCGACCCATTTGGGCTCAGTCAGGTTTGCAGTTCAGCTCAGTTTAGTTTACTCAGTACAGGTAAACTGTGCAAATCTGTCTGAACAGAATTGTCATTAAAATATTGACTAAAATATATTGACTAATATTGACTATATTAGCAACGTTTTCCTCCAAATCAAGTCTATAGAACCAAATACGAGGCATCTAAACTGTATGTTTGTGTGTGTACAGTGTGTTTGTGTGTGTACAGTATGTATGTGTATGTTTGTGTGTGTACAGTATGTATGTGTGTGTGTACAGTATGTATGTGTGTTTGTGTGTGTGTACAGTATATGTGTGTGTGTTTGTCTGTACAGTATGTATGTGTGTGTTTACCCGGTAATTGTGAATCTTATCTTTCAGCAATACCACTCATGGTCATCTGGTGGTGGCCATTGGCCAGCATAAGGTGTGTGTGTGTGTGTGTGTGTGTGTGTGTGTGTGTGTGTGTGTGTGTGTGTGTGTGTGTGTGTGTGTGTGCGTGTGTGTGTGTGTGTGTGTGTGTGTGTGTGTGTGTGTGGTCTCCTTTGGCACTGTAGTCTGACACACACACACACACACTGAACCCTTATGGCATAGCGGTTAAAACCAATGGACTGTTAATTGTATTTATGTTGATGGCAGTGAGTGCTGCTCAGGAAGCACTATTTATTTGATTTGAATACTTTATACTAATAAGTATCTTGTACAATATCATCCTAACTGAGGATGAGATTGTTAATGATGTTGATAATGATGTAATTGATGATGTAATTGATAATAATAATAATAATATCTTTTTTTTTTTATCCACTTTTTCTCCCATTTTCTATATTTTCTCCCATCCCAATTTCGTATCGGCCAATTCAACCCTCCCCTGTCACGAACGCTGTTTCTTGCCTCCCACAAGCCGGCTGCAATGTGGACTAAGTCATACATAGCACAAGTCCCCTCCGGTACTTGAGGTAACAGCAGTCACATCTTTTCACCTGCGCAGCTCGATCTCTCAGTGGCGAGGAGTAACGCGTGGGAGGCTCACGCTGCCCCCGACACTTCCTGATTCTACTGCGCAGGCGCACCAACCGACCTGTAGGAGTCGCTGTCCACAACGCCCGATCCCCACCCATCAGTTTCCCACCCCCTAATACGGCCAATGTGTATTAGTATGAACGACCAGCTAAACTGAAAGCAATGTGGAGCGCTGGGCTCGAACAGGCAAGCCCAGCGTCTCCGTCATTCGTGGCGAGCGCCTTGCCCACTACGCCACGTAGCCGCCCAATAATAATAATATCTTAAATTTATATGGCGCCTTTCAGGAGACCCAAGACCCATGATGTTGATAATGATGTATTGAATATTGTTGTATTGTTGTAAGTGCCGGACCCTAGGAAGAATAGCTTTTGTCAAGTGCAAAAGCTAATGGGGATCCTAAATAAACATATAAACATAAACATCTAAATCAAATCAAATCAAATTTATTTGTAAGGCCCGACAACACACATTAATGTCCCCATGGGCCGGACACGTCTTCTTTAAACAAGTCAAGAAGAAACATAACAATAAGTCAAGAACAAAACAAGAACACCATAAGGTCCAACAAATTTAAAATAAATGCAAATAAATGAATGCAAGCACTCCCAGACATACCCCACGCGAAGGTAAGGAAAAACTCACTAAAACCTAACAATAGGGAAAAATTTGCCCTAATGTGCCCTTAGTACATAGGTGTCAAACTCAAGGCCCGCGGGCCAAATGTTGCCCGCCACGTCATTTGATGTGGCCCGTGAGAGCTCTGGTTCAAATTCATTTTTTAAATAAAATAAAATAAATGTAAAATGTATACGTTAATCTTGTGTTAAAAAAATAGTGGGGTTAAAAGAATTGTGCGTTAATAACGCTTACAGCCTTAGTTATTACACATTCTTACACATACATTTATGTTGAACATCTGAGGTATTGATGAAGTAACAAAGGAAACAAGCCAAAAGCACTTATTCCTCGGACATTCTTTGACAATTTTACAGCCCAAAATACAAAAAAGATCCAGGCGGAATTCTATAATGGTAGGTAACAAAGGGTTGAAGAAATATTGTCTGAACTGTCAGATGCAAACTGGCTGTGTGACTTTGCTATGTTGTGTGACATAACCGAGCATCTCGCCCCAATTGAATAAGAAGCTGCAGAGACGCAAACAAGTTCCACCCAAAACTTGACCAATATAGTTGTGAACTGAGACAACCCTTATTTTGTTATTTTTGAGTACAGTTACAGTTGTGTGTTCATGCAGACACATGTTTTCTGTAATCAAACTATCTCCCATTAGTTGGATGTATGGCCTCTGCAAAGTTGTGTGCAGCCATTTGTTTTTGTAACATGCTACATCCAGGGAACAAACTTAACTTTTTGATTTACCAGCCATTTGGCTGGTAGATTTTTAAAAGTACCAGCCGGGCAGATTTTTTACCAGCCAAAAATTATAAATAGCTTTTTAGTATATCGCCATGTGTTATTATTACATATAATACTCTCATATGCTATTTTCAATTAATATCATAAACAACATAAGGAATATTAGCATAATTTTGAGTGGACTGAAGGAATGAGTCAGCGTTAATAGTTTTAAATGCAAATAATTTATTGAAACATAGAAGTGGGGTCGGGACACACACACACACTGTGTTTCAACTCACCACCCCTGCATCATATTGTAGTCCGTCTTCAAACTTCCACTCCTCTCGAAACTTTTTTATATTTGAATATCAACATTATCTGTCCATCCTCAGTAATCCTCAGTTTACTATAATATACTCCTGTCCTGAGTCCTGACTAGTGACTCCGTCGTCTTTCCAAACGCACGCACACACACACAGGGAAGGGGAGAGTGCCCCCCCCCCCCCCCCATTTCCCTTTCCTCAGTGCTGTTCACTATGGCTCTGCCTCGTCTGATCATCAGGATTAGCTTGTTAGCTTACGTTAACGTTGTAGTGATTGGTACATAAACGTTCATTTCGGGCGATGTGGGCATAAAGGAATGGCGACGGTGCAAAGCATGTAGCTGCATTGGACTCGTTGTGAGAAGAAAAAAAACATCACAGACTTATTTTGAGTCTGTAGGCGCACTGCTGTGTTAACGCTGCTGTGTTAAGCTGCTGCTCTGTTTTCAAGAAAGTGAAACACGGAGTGGGCGGATATCATATGACTCGCGGAGTTGCTAGGTTTTTCAAAATAAGACTATCATATGAACCTGAACGTTGCTAGCTGCCGGAGCCCAGATATTATGACTGGAGCTGCGCTTAAAGCGGCAATGAGACCCGCACAGGATTTTCAAAATAAGAGTATCGATATGAACTACACGCCAGCTGGCGGGCAGACTATTATTTTTAGTCGCCAGACGGTAAATCTACGCGCATTTGGCGAATGGCGTGTAGTTATTTTGTTCCCTGGCTACATCTGTCCCACGTGTTCTTTGCAGCTCACACTTGTTAGTTCTGCCCCTCTTGACTGTGACAAAAAGGTTTTGAACAAACTTAATTTCATAGCTTGTATTTGATGATATTCTTCTTTGTTATTTACTTGAATGGTTTGATCATTGATTGATGGAGTAATATGGGGTTCTTAACCTGATAAACAAAAATGATTTATGTTAACCCTTTAATCGCCAATGACGCCGTAACACGTCATTGCTCGCCATGCTTAATCTGCCAATGACGCCGTAACACGTCATTGAGATCAATATTTCAAAAATCTGTGATGGCAATCATATTTTCCCCGCGGAGACTTGAGATCCCCTGTTGATCTCCTCTCAACTCTCCAACGGTTCAAGAGCGCCATCTGGTGGCCGATCGGCGGATCGCCCAAACAGCAAACCGGAAACAGGAATTGGTGCTCATCCAAATTCGGTCCGACCACTCGCTATAGCTCCCGGGACTCCATCTTGACACACTGGATAATCGATCGCTCGCCCTAACTCAATAAACAACGTTATTTGGACGTATATACTATTATACAACCTGGAGATGGATCGCATATTTCAACATCCCATAATAGCAATCTTTTTGCTCCACGCTCATTGCCCAACGGCCCGAGGAGACTGGGGTAAGTTTCAGCGTGTATTATTACCGTGTTCAATACAAACTGCTCTGATGATCATATCACCCACACTACATGAATCATCTAACGTTGGCCACCGAATTATAAACGACCCCCCCCCCATCCGGTCAACATCAGATGATGAGTAGTAACCTCTAGAAGCACGTACATTTGACATTTTGTATCTGGCGCTGATCGCTATCAAACTGTATTTGATCATCAATATAATGCATTTAGGGCTATAAATCACGTTCTGCAGAATGCTGCAGAAAACGATAAAAACATATTTATACTTTAGACCGTATTTTAGTATGAATATGTGAATGAAAAAGTAGAACGTTGCTACATCCTAAACGATAGATAATTGACGTTGAATGGGCCATAGTAATGTCAATTTAGCAATACAATTTAAAAAGTTATAGCCCTCCAAAGAAGGGGAACTTCTCCAAAGACAAATAGAGCTGGCAGAGGATGGTATAAGGATGTACATAAGCGTGGCAGAGAAAGGGTTAAAATAACATAAGCTAACATATTTTTACATCTACGCAAATGCATATGCAATATGTGTAACTTGAATAAGTAATAAATACAGAAACAATATGTTTAACAATATGTAAAGGAGTAGTCATATTTATTTACATTACATAAACATTTATACGGTCTCTGGCCCTTATGCTGATCTGGTTTGACACCCCTGCCTTAGTACATGGGAACTCTCATCACATCACCTACTCTAATCTAGAGCAGGAGAGTTATTTTCAGCCCAGAAGCCTTACTGGGTAAATGTAGTCTGTTCCTTGTGTGGCAAGCTTGAAACATTGCAATGGCAGCCCCTTGGTGTGAACTCACTCCTGAGTTAAAATACCCTCCGCTTGGTGTGAACTCACTCCTGAGTTAAAATACCCTCCGCTTGGTGTGAACTCACTCCTGAGTTAAAATACCCTCCGCTTGGTGTGAACTCACTTAAAGGGGAACTCACTTAAAGGGGAACTATTTTACTATTTCTTTCACTATTTGGGCACTTTTACACAATTCCTGTGAGTTTATGGAACACCTCTGTAATTATAATTTTTTTTAATTCATTGTTTTGTATTTCTAATCAAGTCCTCAAAAACAGCATTTTTCTACCTCAAGATCTCGAGCCGTTTTGAGGCTGGGCTCCAACCACTGTGTGGCCTGGTGGCATCTGCCACATTATCATGCAGCTGAGTCTTTCTGACATCACAAATCATCACATTTTCAGATGACTCAGTTCAGTGAGGGTGAATATTGTGAGAGGAGAATTGGAAGAATGCGCCAATATGAGAATTAGAGACATAGATCATATTAATATAAGTCCACATAGCTAAGAAACAATGCTAAACACTGAAAAAGGTCATTTATAAGATAGTTCCCCTTTAAAATACCCTCCGCTTGGTGTGAACTCACTCCTGAGTTAAAATACCCTCCGCTTGGTGTGAACTCACTCCTGAGTTAAAATACCCTCCGCTTGGTGTGAACTCACTCCTGAGTTAAAATACCCTCCGCTTGGTGTGAACTCACTCCAGAGTTAAAATACCCTCCGCTTGGTGTGAACTCACTCCTGAGTTAAAATACCCTCCGCTTGGTGTGAACTCACTCCTGAGTTAAAATACCCTCCGCTTGGTGTGAACTCACTCCTGAGTTAAAATACCCTCCGCTTGGTGTGAACTCACTCCTGAGTTAAAATACCCTCCGCTTGGTGTGAACTCACTCCTGAGTTAAAATACCCTCCGCTTGGTGTGAACTCACTCCTGAGTTAAAATACCCTCCGCTTGGTGTGAACTCACTCCTGAGTTAAAATACCCTCCGCTTGGTGTGAACTCACTCCAGAGTTAAAATACCCTCCGCTTGGTGTGAACTCACTCCTGAGTTAAAATACCCTCCGCTTGGTGTGAACTCACTCCAGAGTTAAAATACCCTCCGCTTGGTGTGAACTCACTCCTGAGTTAAAATACCCTCTGGATCAGGTGGCAGAATGGATAAGACTGTGGTGTTTAACATATGCGGTCACACGTTGCCCGTGAGTGGAGGGTTTCGTGGGTTCGAGGTCGGAGGACAGATGCGACCCTATCAGCTCTCCAGCTGGGGTCAGCGTGGAGTGAGTTTGGAGGGTTGAGTGTTGCAGTGGCAGCCGCTTGGTGTGAACTCACTCCTAAGTTAAATACTCTCACTTCGCCACCGGAATTGGATCAGGTGGTGGAATGGATGAAGACTGTGGTGATAAAAGTGGTCACATGGTGCTGGTGAGCGGAGGGTTCGCAGTTCGAGGCTGTCGGAGGACAGATGCTAAGCATTAGGGGTGTAACGGTACGTGTATTCGTCCCGCAAATTTACGGTACGGCCGTCACGGTGCGGTACGCGCAGCCATATGAAGAATATGCCTCACAGCGCAAACACACCAGTCGCACATGCAGGCACTCGCGAGGTCCGTGCGAGAACAGCGCGCGTGGCCGGGCACACCGAGTCTGACTTCAGAGCAGGCGAAAGTGCACGGAGAAAGGCACATTTATATTGGAACAGCTGCAGGGTCATTACAATTTTACAGTGTTCGCCCAATAATGTTAACCAAATGAAACCAATGGAAAGAAACACACCAACAAACACACCAACATTCTCCCCCGCCGGACTCGAGTAGGGGAAATCTGCAGTGCCGCAGCCCCATACATTGCCGGACTCACAGGCACAGCTGATCAAATAAAAAAAAGAAACATACTTTTCCTATAGAAAATTATTCTATTTAATAATTATAATAATTATCATAAATATAATATATAAATACAAATAAAATAATGATAATAATAATAAATATTATATTAACACTTTGATTGCCAGCGTGGTGTGCACTATTTATCGCTGGATGCCACCATCCACTTCAATGATAGCGCTCTAAACGCATAATCTCTGTCTTAAATTATGGCTATGTGTCTAATCTGCCCGTCGTTTATCAATGACTTGTTTGCAGGCAACATTGTCGAGACGGATTGTTTTTTAATCGGTTCATTTCCATTTTATAGCATTTTGAAAAGCCCTCATTTTTCAGGAAAATATATAGATTACGTGATAATTGCCCTTTACTGGAATATTCTGGCATACACAAAAAACATTGTAATTTTTCGGCCTATTTATGAATCGTTTTCAAATAAACGCTAGATTATCGATAGTATATGTGTACTTATGCACTCTATAGAAGCGATCTGAAAAATATATTCTCTCATTTCCTGATCAGCGCGCGCGCGCGCACACACACACACACACACACACACACACACACACACACACACACACATAGGGCACACGTTGATATATAGGTCAAAACAGATCAGATTACCCCAAGACTGGTAAAATAAATTGCTTACCTCAGATCAGATGTTATCCAAAAAGATTATTCCAATTCCTGATCACCATTCCAAATATCGATTTTTGGATTGTTTATTGATTCAGCGTTGGGTACTGGAAATACACGCTGTTCTGAGGGTCGGCGATCAACTTGGGTCTCTTCAGATGCCTCGCCGGAGAAGTAACATGAGGAGGCTGGACCCCCCCCCATCAGTCTAAACCAATGGGGTGCAGTTACACAGGGAGAGACGACAGGGGGCGGTATTTTCCCAATTGAGCTCAGAGAGAGTCTGCAACACTAGCATGAGGCTCGATTGATGAAATATGAATTCAAATCGCTAATAAAAAAATACGACAAACAAACGCTATATGTCGTTGGTGGCACTCAACTGGCGGCATGAACTAACGACAAATCGCGTCCCTGGCACTCAAAGTGTTAATAATAATAATTATAAATATTTTTTTCTGTTGTACCGAACTCGTACCGAACCGTGACCCCAATACCGAGGTACGTACCGAACCGTGGCTTCTGTGTACCGTTACACCCCTACTAAGCATAAATGACCACCGTTACACTTGGACCCAGGCATTAAAACATACATGACAAGCCCTCTAGAAACATTTTGGACCTATAGTCGGGTTTGCAGTTTAGCTTAGTTCAGTTATTCCTGATGGAGAAACGTTGCTTGCAGTCACGAGTTTAGGTAAAATATTTTATAAACACAACAAACGAAATACCACAGACGTACAATATACAGAACACAAAACATGACGACCAACAATGAAGTAAACTTACCACCTATCATAATTCTTTGTTTTTATATGAGATGAGTTTTGCGTTCTTGGCATAGTGCATCAAAACGTGTTGGTTTTTTCAATTTATTTTGAGAGGAAAAAGGAGAGAGGGAGAGGAGGGATGTTTGTATGCATGTATGTGAAGGCACGCTGGGGCACTTTTTTTTTTTTTGCTGGACACAAGTGATTTATAGGAAAGAGAGAGAGAGAGAGAGAGAGAGAGAGAGAGAGAGAGAGAGAGAGAGAGAGAGAGAGAGAGAGAGAGAGAGAGAGAGAGAGAGAGAGAGAGAGAGAGAGAGAGAGAGAGAGAGAGAGAGACTGCATTTCAAAGCCTTTCTCTTATTTCCAAAATGGGGGGGTGGAAATCAGCAGCTTGACAGAGCCCAAATAAGTGACTTCTTTTTACCTTTTCACGGCACACAAAGGCCTAATCCCAGGACTACTTGAGCCACCAATGCAGACAGCGACTGAGACCACCGCAGTATGTGTCAGACCCTCCTCATCGCACACAAAAACACATTGACTGCAGCTTTATGAAGTGAAAACGGCCCCAGAAAAGGAAGAAGTGAAGGAGGTGTCCACAGTCATTTCTCCCAAAGAAAGGCCCACAGCATCTGGGCATTTAATGGTAAAATAAAGCCCAAAGGAAGAGCAGAATGGACCGGGTCACTTCCCATTGTTCCAGGGCCCCGAGTGGAACGGCCCTGTTTTGTTTTCAGAACCACACTGACCCCTTACAAGTTATTGTCTGTCACTCTTGTCAGAGAAAGTGTGGAGTGAAAAAAAATTCCAGCAATGACAGAGGGGTTTTCTTTTGGGCGGTTTTGTTTGCACTTTTTTCCCAGCGGCAGCTTCCCCCCCAGAGACGTTGCATACTGTCAGTAAATAAAGGGAGGATGAAAAAGGGGTTTGTAAAAGAAGCACACTGATTTCCTCGTGTCCGGGGGGATGTTTAATTACGGGGGAAGTGTTTATTTTCCACCGCTGAACAACAGTTGCTATCTGCGCCAAACACAAATATAGCAATTAACTTCAATTTTCATGATTTATTTGTACATCAAAGACCTTGATATTATCACTTAGAAAATAAAGCAATTAGGGTCAGCAGAGACCTGAATGGTCTTTGGGAGCGACACACAGCAGTGTGCCCAGTTTGCCTGAATGGCCGAAGTCGCATGCGTGCCATAGCTTTCTCTCTTCGCTAAAGGGCAATTAGAGGTAATTCTTTATTTAAATTGTTTGTACACAAAGGCTTTTATCCACTTTTATGTGCAGCGGGCTGTCGCTCAGGGAGTTGAGCGTTCCTGTGTGGTTTGGTTTGTGGATGTGGACCGAAGTTTAGGTCGGTAGTTATCGGACTCATCTGTGTGTTGTGTGGGTGGGGGCCCGTGGTGGGGGCCACGGTGTTCTCCGATGCTGACATGATAAGCGGCAGACCAGGCAAATGGATCACATCAAAAGGCGGCATTGGCGACACGGGGCCCTGGGGACCAGGAGGAAGCAAGACTCCTATCTAATGGTTCCTGTTCCTCTTGCCTTCCCCTCAGATAACCCCCACTGGCAGACATGCTTCTAGGCTGACTGGGGCCTACTGTAGCAGGGTGCAGCACCTAAAACAATACAATACAATACAAAACAAAAGGGAATGTTAGGCATTTGTAGACTGATGAAGGCCGAAACATGTAGACTATTAGGCGTTTATAGACTGATGAAGGCCGAAACATGTAGACTATTAGGCGTTTATAGACTGATGAAGGCCGAAACATGTAGACTATTAGGTGTTTATAGACTGATGAAGGCCGAAACATGTAGACTATTAGGTGTTTATAGACTGATGAAGGCCGAAACATGTAGACTATTAGGTGTTTATAGACTGATGAAGGCCGAAACATGTAGACTATTAGGTGTTTATAGACTGATGAAGGCCGAAACATGTAGACTATTAGGTGTTTATAGACTGATGAAGGTCGAAACATGTAGACTATTAGGCGTTTATAGACTGATGAAGGTCGACACATTGTAGACTATTAGGCGTTTATAGACTGATGAATCCCTCGAAGGCTGAAACATGTAGACTATTAGGCGTTTATAGACTGATGAAGGCGAAACATCTAGACGAGTGTTTCCCAAACTCGGACCCGTTTTTATTGGGTCGGCAATTAATTAATTTTTTTTGAGTAAATTTTTATTTTATTTTTTTTAAGCTGTAGATGTGTTGTTTATAGACTGATGAAGGCCGAAACATGTAGACTATTAGGTGTTTATAGACTGATGAAGGCCTTAAAGGCTGAAACATGTAGACTATTAGGTGTTTATAGACTGATGAAGGCCTTGAAGGCTGAAACATGTAGACTATTAGGTGTTTATAGACTGATGAAGGTCGAAACATGTAGACTATTAGGTGTTTATAGACTGATGAAGGCCGAAACATGTAGACTATTAGGTGTTTATAGACTGATGAAGGCCGAAACATGTAGACTATTAGGTGTTTATAGACTGATGAAGGCCTTAAAGGCTGAAACATGTAGACTATTAGGTGTTTATAGACTGATGAAGGCCTTGAAGGCTGAAACATGTAGACTATTAGGTGTTTATAGACTGATGAAGGCCGAAACATGTAGACTATTAGGTGTTTATAGACTGATGAAGGCCTTGAAGGCTGAAACATGTAGACTATTAGGTGTTTATAGACTGATGACGGCCTGGAGGCCGAAACATCTTGACTATTAGGCGTTTGTAGACTGATGACTATAATTATATAAACTATAAACTAGCTATTAAACAAAGGCTTTTCAACTTTTTTTCCTAAAGAAAAACAGTTGCCATGACATTGTTATACTGTACATATAGGGGATACGAGTCAAGAATTATACATGAACTGGATATTGCTCCTAGGGTAGTCTAGTCAATATTATGTGCGAACGTGAGGCAAGTCTCTCTCAGTGCCGGACACCGAAGGACTTAGGACTTGAACCTGCGATGGCATCAAGGTGTGAAATCTGAAGCTGCTTGCTAGACCCTAGAGAATGAATTGGCAAAGATGGCAACTGTGAGATCACCCAGAGTGTGGAAGGACCGAAAGGGTATTATCCTGTGGTATAACTGTAATCTTATATGGGACACATAACCTTAACTTAATCACTATTTTGTCCCCACGAAGATCAAACGAATATAACAATTAAATGACATTTGTCGAGTTAATATTGGTTCCCCATTGTGAGGCGAGGTTGGATAACGTGTCAGGGTAATAGCCTGCGTGCCTCCATTTCACTTTGCAGTCCGGTAGCCTTCCAGCAAGGCTAAGATTGAAACTTATGTACTGTGACATTCTCAGGATCAGTTGTGCTCAGTGGTTTCCCCTCTCTCTGCTTGATTGTGTGGAGCTCCACTGCAGCAATGGTTAGACTAGTAATACCCGCTTATCTCAACTGTAAATGGAATAGAGTGGCTTTTCATCATAAAACTACATTGAAAGTGATCATGCTTTAAATGTGCGCTTAAGCGGCTG
Source organism: Notolepis coatsorum (assembly GCF_963971535.1). Taxonomy (NCBI): domain Eukaryota; kingdom Metazoa; phylum Chordata; class Actinopteri; order Aulopiformes; family Paralepididae; genus Notolepis; species Notolepis coatsorum. The sequence goes on along the minus strand of NC_140167.1, from coordinate 107,751,714 downwards.
ATAACATCCGTAATTAAGGTGCTAAATTAAATGTTCATCCCTTGCGGGGCTAGTCTTGAGACCACTGAAGGTAACAGTACGATCCTAATCTCTAACGTCTTAGGACTCGTCTCTTAAGGTTTTCTCTAATTTCAGGGTGTGAGATTTCAATTTTATCATCCATCAATCCAATATGAAACAGGCAAAATACGGCATACCTCTCTCTGGGAAAATAGTCCCCTGTGTACAGGTTTTGTCATGTCTGTTGACCAATTGAATTAAATGGAAGTTGTTTTCAAAACGTAGCTGTACAAACCATCAAACTACATTTGTATATTGTTTTGCTGTGCCACAACAGATACGTTTTGACATTATACAGTGCAGGACATATCCACTTGAAATAAGATAAAAAAAAAATAAAAATTTTGCGTTTTGCTTTTTTGTTTATTTCCTCCCTGTAACCGTTCACAGGTGTGACAGTGTTTGGGTGCTGTCAGACCCCCGTCGCCTCCAGCCCTGTTCCGGGGCATCAGATTGCATGTGGCCAGTGGTCTCGACGTGTCAGCGGGGCCATTAACAGGAGCGATGACTCATCGTGTTGTCGAGGGCCGTGCGGTTCGGGTGTGCTGCTGCATCAGACACCCACGGTGTGGTTCCCAGAACCCTCTGCCAGTCACCGTGACCGGGCCCGGTTGGCTGGCGGCTCTGCCAGGGGGAGGCTTAGAGGCCTTAGGTGTTGAAGGGAAAGCCCGTGGGAGCATGGGGCGATACGAGCCGCGGCGGCCGAGTGGTGAATTCTCACCTGCTACCAGAGTGAGAATTAGCGCTCTGACCTCTTTCCCTTTGCGCCGCTGCGAGTCACACCCACCTCTCTGCCACAAGCCGCTGTGTTAATGGCGGGAGATGATCCCACACAATTACACTTGGCTGAGTTTCTCACATCCCGGGGACTCAGGAAAACAGGACTCACAACCCCAGCGGTAGCCCACTAAACAGCAGTGGAACTATTGACTCAACTGCTGTTGAATCCCCACAGTGTGTCCCGCTGTATGGCGGTAATGATACCTGCACAATTACAACTGGCTGACTGAAGAGACGAGAGAGGCCGCCTGTCCCAGTGGTAGTACGTCCCACTGGGCATCGAGAGGAGCTGTTGACTGGTGTCGGGGTCCCTACGGTACACTGTACAATGTGTACTGTGGCGGTCTGACACAATAACAGCCACAGAGTTCCTCATGAATACACTATGACACTATCCCAATGAATATAGTGGAAAGAGGGTTATTGAAGCAGTTTTATTAGGATTATGGAGATGTCATTTACAGATATGCTGCTTATTCTATTCTCAAACCCTTCAAATCTGTACACCATTCTGCCCTCAGGTTTATCACCGGGGATAGTTACGGAACTCATCACTGTGTCCTTTTATCCCATTTACACCTAAAACGCCTGCTAATAATGCATTATATAGCCTGCATATACACACAAAATGTGTTTCCCGGTTTCAGTGGGTTATAACAAGGTTGGGTGGTCCTCCCTAGCGGAGAGACATCATTTTCACTGGCATCTATTTATATCAGGCCATTATTGGTGATCTTCCATCGTAAAACACTGTTAAACTGCTCCAGTGGATTTGTACCATACTGGTTCCAGTGATTGGCTTGTACTTCATCTAAAGTTACCACTGCACTTTGGGAAGTCTGCTTTTAGCTTCTCTGCCCCCAACACATCCAACAATCCACTTTACGATCCACTCTGAAACTCAACACACTCACTGGTTTAGACCTTTAATCTCCAATAAATTATTATACTCTTTTTCATTGTTTTTATTTTATTTGAATTATTTGAATTATATTGTTTTTAATAGTTGTTATTACTCTTCTCGTTGTTGCACTTTTTATATTGTGTTTTCTCGACATGATTGTAAACGAGAGCTTTCTCGACATGATCCATGGAGATGAAGTAAAGATTGAATGAATGAATGAATGTGTAGAAGTAGTAAGAAACAACCAGAGTGGTACCTCACACAGCGTCTCTATAGGGAGGTGTAGTGGTTACGTCATTGTTGTTTCCGGCCGGTCCACCTCGCATGAAATTGCAATGTATTTCCAATAGACACAATAGCCGATAATACATTTTCCCAATGATAAATCCCTATATGGGTGGACCGCACGGGAAACAAAAAAAAGTTACGTCAGACTACACCTCCCTATTGGTGTGTTAACTTCCTGCTATTGAGATTGTCATTGTGTATCCTACTATAGAGCAGGGCAATTGGATCCAATAAATATCACAATAATCGCTATTATATTATATTATTATGTACGCAAAGATCACACGCTAAATAATCCAATCGATTCAATCAAATGCCAATTGGAATATTTCAACTCTCATTTTTGAAAAGAATATTAGTCATGTGCTCGTCACCATTAACTTAGAAAAGAGAATTACATTTCACAATAATTACAATATCACAATAACATAACGATATCGATCCCACTGAAAGAAAAGATACAGTAATAATGAATTATTACCCGGTGCTACCTTACTGTATGGCTGTGATACTCCTGCAAAATGACAGGGTTTCTCACAGAGTAGACTGGCTCACCGCTCTACAGTGGCAGTGTTTCTCACAGAGTAGACTGGCTCACCGCTCTACAGTGGCAGTGTTTCTCACAGAGTAGACTGGCTCACCGCTCTACAGTGGCAGTGTTTCTCACAGAGTAGACTGGCTCACCGCTCTACAGTGGCAGTGTTTCTCACAGAGTAGACTGGCTCACCGCTCTACAGTGGCAGTGTTTCTCACAGAGTAGACTGGCTCACCGCTCTACAGTGGCAGTGTTTCTCACAGAGTAGACTGGCTCACCGCTCTACAGTGGTAGCCCACACAGCAGCGGTTGTGCGACTCAGGTGTTGTTGAGTTGCACCTCACTCTTAATGTCATGTTCTCACCACACACTGTAGAGAACACACTGTGTTTATAACATGGATGCTAGGCTAAAGGGTTTTATTATGACGTCCTTGAATCTGTTGAACATGTTTAAAGGGGACATGCATTGCTATTCCTTTCACTATTTGGGCAACTTTACACAATTCCTGTGGGTCTATGGAACACATCTGTAAATATATATTTTTTTAAATTCATTGTTTTGTATTTATAATCAAGTATTCTAAAGCAGCATTTTTCCACCTCAAGATTTTAAGCTGTTTCAAGCGCTTTGAGTGACAGTCAGCCAGACCGAGCCAGACTGGCAGACCGAGAGAGATATAGAGAGATAGAGGAGGGAGATACTAATGAATTTCGTCACGGGGGGGGGGGGGGGGGGGGGGGGGCATAATCCCACGGGGCAATGCATTGGTAACTTGTTTAAAATGACAATATATACCCCTGTGAATATTATTGCATGGATCAGAATACGGGCGCGCGCGTGGGAGCGTGCACAAAGATATTCTGACAGTGATATGCGAGTGCTCCCGACTGCGGGGGAGAAGTTCCATCCCTGCGCGCGCACACACATTTACACACACAGGTTGTGTGTAAATGCTCTGTCCCTTTCTCTATCTCTCTCTCCCTCTCTATCTCCCTCTCTATCTCTCTCTCCCTCTCTCTCGCTCGCTCGTTCTCTGCTGTCTCTGTCGGCACCCGCGCACGTCAACCAGTTTGAGGAAGTAATTCCACTCGCTCTGTTGTTGAGCGAATTGTTGATTGTGGGCGGTGACTACAACCAGCGCCTTACTCACGTCAGCAAAACAGTCAAATCAGAATGGCTTAGTTGAGTGAGGGAGGATCTCGTGAACTCGAGACTAGACTGATGAGTCAAAATGAGAATTAGAGACACAGACCCCATTGATATAAACCCCCATTGCTAGGAAACAATGCTAAACACTGGAAAAGGCCATTTATAAGAGACAGGACTAGTCTAAATCTCAACTACTGTAAAATGTCCCCAGGACCTGTTTCCTCCCTTGTACTGAGCATGCCATTTTTTGGTAGGTGTAGCATAAATGTTTTTTTTATTAATTATTCCCCTCCCTGCTTGGCTACCTCACACCCAGGAGTAAAACACCTTTACAAACTGGGCAGTACATTAGGTAGGAAGTGTTTGTGGCTCCTGTAATCTTTTTCCTAAATTATCCTAAATAACATTTCAGACTACCAAATCTAGGAAAATCCCATTTTCCATAATATGTCCGATTTAAATACCCAGAAAAAGTCTATTATGACAAGTGATGATCCTATGCAATAATGCCTGCCATATGTTTGGCAGGCAAAGTAATCCAAAATCGTTGAGAGACTCCAGTTTTTCATTACCAGATCCCCTCTTGTCCCGGTAGTCCTGGGTCGGCCCTGGCTCGCGCTGCATGAGCCCCACATCGCCTGGTCCTCCGGCACCATCAGGGGGTGGAGCCCCTCCTGTCATGCCCAGTGTCTTCAGGTGCCGTCCAGTCCTTCGCCCCGGGGTTCCCCTTGTGTCCCTGTTTCCAGCCCCCTCACCGGGTCCCTGTCCCCGTCTCCAGCCTCCCTCACCGGTCCTCTGTCCCCGTCTCCGGTCCCCCTCTCCGGGCCTCTGTCTCTGTCCCCCTCTCCAGTGCCCCTGATCGCCGGCTTCCTTTGGTCCCATCCGGGCAGGCCGGGGCCGTGTGGGTCGCCGGGTGGCTCCCGTGGAGGGGGGGGTACTGTGAGGATTGGTTCATTCCCCGCCACACGCTTGTTAAGGTACTGTGATGATTTGTCCATTCCCCGCCACACGCTTCAGGAGCGATTATCAATTCCATCACGCACCTGTTGTAGTTTGTAATTAGCGCTCCAGAGGCTTCATATACTCGGACCTTCTTTCAATCGTTGTCGGGTCGTTTTGAATACTACTGCTTCTGCCTGCTTTCCCCCCGTTGTTGTGCCTCATCTACTTTCCCTCCAGGACATCTTTGGATTGCCGCTGGTGAATATCTTGATCCTCCGTTTGGAGCTGCGCCTTGTTGCCCGCTTTACGCGTTTGCGCTTTGGTGAGTTTTGGAACCAAACCCTTTTTGGATTATCTGTTTTTGTGTGTTTGGATAACACTGAAGAGTATCGTTTTTGTTTGCGCTGGTCTCAGCTAAATTGTGTGTTTTGGATAACACTGAAGAGTATCGTTTTTGTTTGCACTGGACTCAGCTAAATTGTGTGTTTTGGATAACACTGAAGAGTATCGTTTTTGTTTGCACTGGACTCAGCTAAATTGTGTGTTTAGGATAAACACTGAAGAAGTACCGTTTTGTTTTGTTCTGGACTCAGCTAAGGGAGGACTGAACTGCACTGCCTCTGTGTACTGTTGGACTGTTGTTGATCTCTCTCTCTCTCTCCGTTTCCACTCCGAGTTGGAGCTGGGAGTATCTGCAGAGCCGCAACGGCGTCAACGCCGATTCCCCACCTCTAACACCGAGAGGATCTGCAGAGCCGCAGATAACTCTGCCGAAGGCAGTCTCCTTTTTTGTTGTTCAGAACTGTTACTTGACTCTTTTTGATTCTGTAAATAAATACGCCCTAGTGTTTGGCTAACTCTGAACTACCTGTCTGTGCCGTGCTGTTGAGGTCGGTTTCAAACCCTAACAAAAACATCTCCTTTAAAACATCAACTGCTCTGGGCACTTACTGCCATTTTGCATCTTCACAATAAGTTCTGGGAAGCTCAGAGTTCTCAGATATTAGAACTCTTGATAGTTCTATTACAGCCAATACATTCATCATCGGATATTTAACTACAAGTTTGAACAGATAATTACTTGTTATTCATCAGTATGAAATTATACATATCATTTGGTATATCCAAGAATTGTATGCTACCCAGAACCTTTATTGTGAAGAGACTAACTGGCAGGACCGAGAATTACATCCATAGAGATTGATTCAGCCTTTATTTAGTCTTGAAAAGCATTGAGAGTTCAACTCTCATTTCAGATGATGTTGAGAAATACAGTACACAATAAATACAAAAAAACAAGAAAGTCAATCAGTAAAACAATTAAAAACAACTACAGACTGGGGTGAAATGGTTGGTCATTAAATATTTAAACGGATTAAAAGGATACTAATGTATTGAGTTTTTAAATACATTGCAAGACATTCTACGTCCGGGGCACAGAGGCTAAAAGTAGATTTCCCAAGTTCAGTGTAAGGTTGAGGTGTAAGCCAATAATTGGAGCGAGTATGTTAAGGTCCAGAGGACCAAGTGATATAAGGGGGAAGATCTCCACCAATGGCTTCATATAGAAATAGATGCCAGAGAGGACCACCAAACCTTATTGTACAGGATACAATGGTGAGTCCTGTAACTATCACCTGTGATAAATCTGAGTGCTGAGTGATATACAGAATCCAAGGGCTTATGAACAGAAGCATGTCTACAAATCATATCTCCATAATCCAAGGTAGATAGAAAAACTGCTTCACTTTGCTTAATTTTTTTAACCAGGAAGCTGGTTATGTTCCTGTACAAAACCCCAATTTGTTTGTTTACTAACAATATTGTCTATATGGTATTTAAATGTAAATGTATCATCAAGCCAGATGCCAAGATATTTGTACTATGTAACGTTAACTCTCAATGTCAGACCCATTCACAGTGGATATATACAGTTTATTGTAAACAATATGTCTAGCCCTAGAGAACAATTAGTTGCATTAAGTACAGGCTTAAGACCAATAAGCGCATCAGAGCATTAAATGAGAGTTGCAGGTTCTCAATGGCTCGTTGTCCAGTCAGCAATATAATAGACAATAGTGTTATCTGCAAGTCTCCCAGACAAATAGCCCTGAAACCAACCACAAGCATTTGCATCAAAACCAATTTTGTATAATCTAGGTAAAAGAGAATGGTCAACTTACATTTACATTTAGTCATTTAGCTGATGCATTTATCCAAAGCGACTTACACGTTCTGTATGACAAATCAGCAGGAAGGGTACAACTCTTTCAAATGCTTTTGACAGATCTACAAATAGGGTAACACAATTCTTTATTTTGACTAGGGCGGATGCTATATCATTCACAACTAAAGTAGTGGCTAATATATTTAGCTCTAAAACCAGACTGGTGAGGTCTTAATACAGTGCTTTGAGAGAAATGCTTTGACTTGGTTATTTACCAATGATTCCAGGATTTTGGCTAGACAGGACAGTTTGGAGATTGGTCTATAGTTATTTAGGCTACTTCTATCTCCACCTTTATGTAATAGAGATACATGAGCTGTTTCCTAGGTACTAGGAACTATACTTGACTAAGAAATAATACATGTGTGTTATTTGCTCTGTAATTAATGGAGCAGCAAGCTTGAGGAAGGATCCAAGTTTATCCTCTCCTGTCAATTTCCTGGTATCGATGGATTGCAATGTTTCAAAAACAGCACTAGTAGCGACAGACTGGAAGAAAAACGGAGGCATGCCTCACATGATCATCATTATGTACAATTATTAAACAAATGACCAGCATCAGCACATTGTTTATTAAAGGCTAAACAGATCACCTTCTGTTGAGATATTAAGCAATAATAAAATTTGACATGTGTAGGTAAATAAATGGTAGCCTTGTTCATTGCCTTCCAAAATTGTGTGGGATCTGAATAAGACCTAGTGACTAAGTCCAAATAATAATTTGATTTGGCATTCCTCAGAGGATATGCATTTAAGCATTACATCACGCGCAGGAGTGGTTTGTGAAAAATAAACCATGCCTAGGGGTGGTCGTTAGACCCCCCTAGGCATGGTTTATTTTTCACAAACCACGACTGCAAGTGGTGTAATGCTTTTATACAACTGCCACATTCATCCAACCTTATTGCTATACAATAAACACACATTAATCGAAGATTTATTGAAAAAACCATCCGCCAGAAAAAGTAGTTCCCACAACACCAAAAAAGGGAAGTTGCCTCCATGTGGAAGCAGATCCGAAGTGCATCCAACGGTTCTCAGTAAGACATCCAGCAAACTAACACATCCAACTGTCTTTCACCTAGACATCCAACAAACTAACACATCCAACTGTCTTTCAACTAAGACATCCAACCAACTAACACATCCAACTTTTCTTTAGTTTTTAACCTACTTTCTATAGAACTTCATTCTTAGATGCTTCTATAGAAAGTAGGTAAAACAAATAAAAAAAAAGTTTTCTTTGCCCTATAGGAAAAAATACGTTTATTATTTTTTTTTAAACCTACTTTCTATAGAAGCAGCTGGGAGGTGCGCTGTTTTAAGTGAGCGTGGGTTATTGAATTGATTGATTGCTAATTTTATTACTGTCCGCCTTGTTTCCAACTGGTTAAGTTTAGGCCCTCTTTTGAAGTTGGTTAAGGTTAGAGTTTGGAACCAGGGCTGGTGGTCCATCGCCCTGCTCTAAAGACAAACTCTAACCTTAACCAACTTCGAAAGAGGGCCTAAACTTAACCAGTTGGAAACCAGGCGGACAGTAATAAAATTAGCAATCAATCAATCAATCAATTCAATAGGCCATGCTCACTTAAAACAGCGCACCTCCCAGCTGCTTGAAAGTAGATAAAAAAAATTAATCAATCAATCCGCGGGATTTTTATTTTGTTCCACAATGACTCATGACCCATCAATTACATCATCCAACATTGTTTAAGCAACTAAGACATTCGCCGTGACAGAATCGTTTTCCATTTAGTCGTTATGACGCTATCAGCGTCATAACGCACTTTGGGTGTCTAGAAAAGCACTATATGAATGCTATGATCATTCATTTATTCATTCATAAAACCTAACCTTAAAATAGCTCCCTTATTTGTGGGGACCGACCAGTGTCCCTACAACAACAACAACAATTTGGACACAATCGTAGGAAAACAAGCTGCCACACAAACAGACACACGCATGCACGCACACATGCACACGCACACACGCAAACCTTTAGCAGAACAGAGCAGGTGTAGGTTCCATCCACACCAATGGGAGATATAGGTATTTTTCACAACCTGCTCCTTTATGGTTGCACAATGAATGTTGTGTTTAAGCAATCATGTGCACGTTAGCCAGCATTTAATCTCCGATATTGTTCTTTTGCTAGGTGGTAAGCTAATGCAGGGCTCCATATAATAGCACTATAGCCTCAATGCTAATGAGCAGTTACTCAGAAGTGTAATTAGTTACTGATTAATTACTTTACTGATTACTTTGATTACTTTGTATCAATGTTTTTTTATTTTTATTTTTTTTTACGTTACCAGTCTACATACCAGCCACACAGCTTATAATGCACCATCACTGTCATCATCGTACTCGTTAATATCTTTGGCCACCAGCAGGTTTTTCTTAGGGACACGTCCATTTTGTGGTAGTTAGACAAAGGCAGAGGAGATAAGGAACTATTGCACAGGAACTTAGGAGACGGGAACCTTTCCATTTTCATCCCATTCGCACAGCTTTGCGTTGCATCATCATTCCTTGTATCCAGTATCTTTGGCCTGTACTGAGTCTCCTCACCAGCAGGTTTCTTTAGCGACACGTCCATTCTGTGGAGGTTAGACAATGGCAGAGCGCAGGAATGCTAATAAACCATTGAGGAAAGCTCCGGTCATTAGCATAAAGGCTAAAGGTGGCAGTGGCCCATGGCTCGCCCACACACAGTTTCCTCAAGAGCCGGGAGTTCATGACATCACACACAATGGGAAAAATGCCAAGTGGGCATCACTAGGCCATTGCCTGGCCCCTGGTTCATCGTCCTTATTCTGGGCTGATGGCCCAAACGCACAGTGGAGGACAGGTTCCATGATCTCGCAGAACAAAAGTTCTATTAAGAGGCTTCTAGGAAACATTTAGGCATTGTCCTGGGTTTTGTAAACCTAACAAATCCCTTACAAAAGACCTCTTAATAGCAGCCCTTTCCTTAATAGAGAGTGTGTGGCATTTGGGGTGCATATTCAATGTTTTTTTATATGATATTATCCATAGAAACATATGCTGTGTGTTGCCAAGTCAACCATTGTTCTGCCGACTCGTGATGCAAGTCGTAGAAGGATGGAATTCATTAGGAGCTTGTAAAACCTAAACCTTTTGAGGAATTGAGTCACAATCCTATGCAGATCTGCTTCTACATCTGTACAATACGTCTGCCCCAAGCACCTTATAACTGTAACAAGTTACTGACCAAATTTGTTTGAAAGAAAGATTTTTGCGGCAATAACTTTCAATTGCATGTATACATAGTACACTGTACAGTCACAAATCACCAGATATTAAGATTTCCTGAACATTAATGAGTTATGTTGTGATATACAGTAGTTATCAGAAAAGTAACCCGCGTCTTTCTGTGGAAGGAAACTATACCTTTATGGCTGCGTTTGTCATCGTTTCCATGGATACGTGTAACCAAACATGATAGTGGCACAGATGCCGTGAGGTCAAATTATTTCACATTTTAAATGGATTTTCAGTTTGTATTTCTGAAGTAGACTCAAAAAGACAAGGGGAACAATTAATATTTGGCAACAGTGGCTCAGGAGGTACAGCGGTCGTTTGGTAATCTGAAGGTTCCTGGTTTGATTCCGGCTCCTCCCAGCAGTGTGTCGAAGTGTCCTTGAGCAAGACACTTAACCCCTAACTGCTCCTGACGAGGTTTGCATGTATGCCTCCACCGCGAGTGAATGGGTGAATGTGTTTGAAAGCGTTTTGGATAAAAGCTATATACAAATGCAGTCCATTTACCATTTCATATGATTTAGTCAATATATTAAGGGAACATACTACGAGTTCGTTGACTTCCTCTTGGGCCAGAGATGTTTCACAGTGTAATAGAGATTGTTTGTACTTGTGAAATGTTCAGTTGATCCGTTAACACTTTCAGCGCCAGCCATTTTATCCATCCTTGTAGTCAATGGGCCACGCTTTAAAAGATAGGGATTTTCACTGTGCGTCACCATGTTTGCAGGGCTATATCTATATTCTATATTATAGCTATGGAGACAATAATATGGCTCATTTGACAGTAACTATCCCTCGTCCAACATGAAAAAAATAGTTAATTCTTTCATGTATACGTTCACGTGTTATCCCGTGGTGAATATTGTATAGTTTCAGAGTGATCCTGGCTAATTCCTGGAAACTGCGTTATGGAGCGATATGTGAATTTTACTAAAGGCGTTCGCGTTGCTCGCCTGGACACGTTACTATTTCCAAATCAAAGTTATATACGGTAATAGGTATTATGTTTCATCATGAATGCATCAAAGGGGGGGGGGGGTCATTTTTTGATGCTCTGATCGTCAGCAATGGATTTTCTTTTATACTACATACTACGCTGATCGTTGCAATCAATGTGAAATCATTGTTGGATCAAGTAGTGTTGATGTCATATAGTCCTTACCTTTACTAGGAGGTATCCGAAAAAGAATATTCCAATTGTCTGATCGCGATTTCCAGTATTGATGTCCATTGGGTCCCTGACATGAACTGGCACAAAATATGCATGGAGTGTGCTGAACATGTTCCAAAGTGCTCGGATGAAGCGATTCACTTGGCTTGGTCTAAATTCTCCGCCCGGACCATATACGATGTAACACACAGTGTGAAATAAGGTTTCAAAGGGTAGGATACTGCCACCTAGCAGGATTTGGCTGGTATTGCACTGTCGGCATCTCAGAATGAGTTCCAATGGTAACACTGAGGTCCGTGAGAGTGTATAGGATATTAAAATCGAATAAAAGAAAAAACGATAAAAGATCGAAAACCCGACTATACTCGGGTTTTGGCGCTCAGCGGTTGACGAGATAACCCGACTATAATCGTGGTTGGCCGTGAATGAGTTAACAATCACGTTTTTTCATATAGAGTCATGACTTAACGAACCATGTCCGTCGCGTGGATGTAGCTATGGTGGACTAGACTATTAATATTCCAGATATCATCTTGTTCTCCATGATATTATTTATTGTTGGTTTTATTTGTCTTTTTTTACATTGCTTATTGTATTGTAAGAGCCAGTGAAGAAACATTCCAACAAGCGCTTCCATCACCACCATGGTCCTCTCCTGGTTGTAAGCGACCCTCTCCTGGCTGTCCAGCATCGCCTGGACCATGTTGCCATGGGCACAGGCACGCTTGGCACCGCTAGTGGACGGTTGGGCTGCCCCCCCGCCCACCAGCGCTGCCCCCGTCCAACATTCCACTGCTCATCTTGCCCGGACAACAGACTTAATTCTGTCCAAGTCCGACAGTGATTAATTGCACGGATGTAGGATGAATAAAGCCTTTAAACATGGATTTGATTTACTTGATGTTGTCACTATTATTAGATACAGTTTACAATTTCTCTCAAGAACTAAACACATCACTTCAGTAATATGTCAGAGAATACACGTGGCAGCGCTGGTGGACAGGGGGGCAGCGCTTGTAGACTGGGGGCAGCACATTTGATTAGATTCAAATGTATTGTCATCATACAGCACAAGTACACCGCTGCCCCCCGTCCACCAGCGGTGCCACACATGCCCGTGCCCATGGCAACACGGTCCAGGCGATGCTGGACAGCCAGGAGAGGGTCCTTAACAGCCAGGAGAGGGTCGCTAACAGCCAGGAGATGGTCGCCAACAGCCTGGAGAGGTTCGCGGTGGTGATGGAAGCGCTTGCGGCCACCCTGGCCCAAATAAAATGCACAATTACTCGGTAGTATTTATATATTTTATACCCAGTTTAATCACCTGTGCATTGTATGTTACTATTGCACTTTACTGTTACATTTGCACTCTGGTTGGATGTTGTATTGTACTTGTGCTGTATAATGACAATACATTTGAATCTAATCTCATTTTGAGATCAGTTGCAAATCGCTTACGCACTACCTGTTGAATGGGTCAGCACGGCGCAGATGCAATGCTGACCCTCTCGCAGTTTTGCACACGCCTCCTTCGCCTTATAAGGGGTTGGTGAGGCGTGTCTGTATGCAAATTCAGGTGTACGAGAACTAGGGATGGGCATTTTTAAGAAGAATCCAGATCGATTGATTGCATGCTACTATTACTCGAGTGATCGTGTATTACTCAAAAACGGGGGAAAAACTCAAAAAATTTATAAAAATATATATATTTTTTTACTTACTTTTTTTCATTCACGTATATGTTTAAGGAAACCAACTGTTAAATGTAAGTAATAATATGATTGAATATAACTGCACTTTAACTGTTCCACAAGAGGGCGCTATAGGCGTAAGGAGACGCAGCTATAGCAGCTGACGTCAGGTAGCAGGTATAAGGGAATGTTCCCTCCCCCTCTCTCTCCTTCACTCTAGCTCTCACGGAGAGCAGGTCTCGTGGTGGAAATGTACATATGAAATAAACCACGCCAGTTAAGGCTAAAGAGGACCTCGTTGTCATGACCAGTTATTTTGCTCCCCAGGTGACTCTGTCAACAGGTTATGGACCCAGATCACGGAAGAGCAAAATAACGATAGCTAGTTAGCTGAAAAGTTTAGGCTAGTTTAGCAGCGGGAGAACCGCGTGACGCTAAAGCTAAGCTAAGCTACAATCAAATGATGGCGACCAGAGGCAGGAGCAAGTGGCCCACGTTTAACGGAAGGGCAGAAGAATACGAGCTCTGGGAAGAGCGGATGTTGTGCTGTATGCACGGAGTGGGGCTGAAAAAGAAATTTTTTACGGAGGCCGCGCAAGCCCTGGATACTAAGCTGAATGCTGACGCATACTGCGAGCTAGCACCACTCCTAGACAACACGAGCTTGGGGCTGATATTCCGGGACACAAAGGACAAAGGCAGAGAGAGTCTAAAAGTGTTAAGAGAACACTACATCGGCAGAGGTAGGCCCCGGATTGTATCCCTGTATATAACTTTGACCGCGCTGAAGAAAGCTAACACAGAGACTGTGACTGAATACGTCATCAGGGCGGAACAGATCATCGCGGCGCTCAAGAGTGCAGGAGAAGCACCGAGCGATGGATTAATGATGGCGATGGTTATGAGGGGACTACCGGAGATGTATAAACCATTCACACTGTTGGTGACACACAGTTCAGCGGACATGTCGCTGGGGGAGTTCAAGGCCAAGCTGCGGAACTTCGAGGCTTCAGAAGACTCAGACCCGGTCGCCGAAGAGGCGGGAGAAAAGGTAATGAAGGTCCGGGCAGCGCCAAAGAAAAAGACCGGACCCCTGACGGAGATGGCGTGTTGGCGATGTGGAGAAAAGGGTCACCGAAAAGATAAGTGCATAAAAACCGTTTGGAGTAGTTTCCGTGGAACTTCGGGACACGCGGACAGAGTGTGTAGAAAGAAGCGCGAACAGAGCGCTCGGTACGCGCACGTACAAGATGGCGGCTGTGTGCAAGATGGCGGCAGCGGTGGACGTGAGGCGAGTCGAGACGACGCCCGGAGAGCAGCGGGAAGAGAGGACTTCACCTTCGGGGCGCAGACAGCATACGTCAGCCAGTCAACGCAGCAGCAGCAGGTCCAAAGAAAGGAGAGGAGACGCACAGGTACAGTATGCCTCATAGACAGTGAGGGACGTCGGTGTACAGTGACGTTGAAGAACGCCCCCTCTACATACCCTCCCACAAGAACTATTCTCTGTAAAATCTGCTACTGCAAACGGTGCCAAAGTGTTCTTCAATGAAGGTAACGATGTTCTTGTGGAGCCTGACGGTACGAGGTTTAACATTGAGGTGTACAAGAGAATGTCTGAAAGAATGAAATCTACAAACGGAATGTAATGAAAATGATATGTGTAATGTCAGTCATGATATTCAGGCATGAGATCATGGGTCATTGTAATTACGAGAATATACTGAAGCTGCAGGCGGTGACAGTAGGCATGCACATTAATGGTGAAAAGCATAGACCTAACAAAGAATGTGATGTGTGTATAAAGGGAAAGTTCACTCAAACAAGGAACAGAGGTCCCACGGAAAAGGTAAAGACACCACTTGAGCTAGTTAACACAGACCTAGCCGGTCCAGTAAATAATGAGTCCATAGGTGGCTTTAAATATGTGCAGTCTTACACAGATGTATGTACAGGGGCAGTGTTTGTTTACTTTCTCAGAGCAAAGAGTGACACACTCCAGGCCACAGAAAAATTCCTTGCAGATGTAGCTCCGTATGGCAGCATAAAATGCTTAAGGTCCGATAACTGAACAGAGTTTACAAATAGAGAGTTCCAGTCACTGCTGAGAAGGAACAAGATCAGACATGAGACGTCCTGTCCTTACTCCCCGCACCAGAACGGGATAGCAGAGAGGGAAGGACGCACTCTTTTCGAAATGGCTAGGTGTAAGCTAATAGATGGTAACTTATCTAAGAGTCTATGGCATTATGCGGTACAAGAAGCCGCTTACACCAGAAATCAGTGTTTTAACAAGCACACAGGCACTGACAGGAAAAAGGTGTGATCTAGCCAGGATGCACAAGTTTGGGTCAGTGTGTTATGCTTACCAACAGGACAGAGGAAAGCTCACGTCCAGGTGTGAAAAATGACTTTTTGTAGGGCATGACAAGGGCAGCCCCGCTTTTCTAGTCTATTATCCCGGTAAGGGGAAAGTGCAAAAGCACTGGATAGTAAAGTTTGTCACAAAGACAACATGTGAGAACGAGACACAGACACAGGAGCCAGAGCTGGACTCCAGAGTAGGGTGTGAGGAAAGAGACACCACAGCCTAGTGTACTGAGAACAGACATGCAGACAGACGGTCAACAACCCCCAGAGGATGATGACGAGAAGCACCCTAGGGTGACGTCACGTGCCTCATGCAGTGGGAGATATCCCTCCCGGGAACATAAACCCCCAAAGTATTTGAAAGACTATGCCCAGAGAGAAAGTGACGAGGATGACAGTACACTTACCAGCATAGATTACTGCTACAGAGTAGTGAGTGGTGTACCTCAGACCTTTAAAGAGGCCATGATATCCCCTGAGTCAGGAAAATGGGAGAGAGCAATGGATGAGGAGATGAGGTCCCTAGAGGACAATCATACTTTTACTCTAACAAAGTTACCAGAGGGTAGACAGACAGTGGGAGGCAAATGGGTGTACTCAATCAAGGAGGGTATTGAAGGGCACGACAAGTACAAGGCCAGGTTTGTAGCTAAAGGCTACAGTCAGAGGGAAGGAATAGACTACAGTGAGACATTCTCCACTACAGCCAATCTGACCAGTGTACGGGTAGTGATGCAGAAGGCAGCTGAAGACAACTTGATTTTACACCAGATGGATGTGAAGACAGCCTACCTGCACGCACCCATTGATAGAGAGATATATATGGAACAACCTGAAGGTTACGAGAAAAAAGGAGAGAAGCTAGTGTGTAAGCTAGAAAAATCCATTTACGGCCTGAAACAGTCTGGGCGAAATTGGAACGAGATGCTTCATACATGTCTAATTGAAGATCACTTCATACAGAACCCAGTAGACCCCTGTGTTTACTCAAGGGAGTCAAAAGAGTCAGGAAAAGTGATAATTGTGATTTGGGTGGATGATTTAATCATCGCAGCAGACAACACTAGAAACCTAGAGCAGGTGAAAGGTATGCTCTCCACCAGATTCAAAATGAAAGACCTAGGTAGGTTAAAACATTTTCTAGGCATGGACTTCGAACAGTCTGCCAGTTGTGTAAAAATATCCCAGAAGAGATATGTGGAAAAGATCCTGAATCGTTTTGACATGCAAGAATGTAGAACTATGTGATCAAAAGCTAGACTACAAAGAGGATGCTCAGAAATTGACAGATGTAAAAATGTACAGAGAAGCTGTAGGTAGCCTCATTTATTTGACAACATGTACTCGCCCTGACCTATGTTTTGTAGTGAGTAAATTATCACAGCATTTTGCTGATCCCACAGAAGAGCACTGGATTACAGCAAAACATGTTTTTCGTTATCTCAAAGGCACAGCAGATAAACAGCTTTGTTTCAGAAAGAGCAGCGAGGGTTTAGGGCTTAAAGCCTATAGTGATGCAGATTGCGCGGCAGACGCCACAGACAGGAGAAGTACCACAGGGTATTGTGTGAGTATGGGTACAGACAGCTCACTGGTTTCATGGAAAACAAAGAAACAGCCCACAGTGGCACTATCAACTTGTGAAGCCGAATATATGGCTCTAGCTTTGACAATACAGGAATGTATTTATCTAGAACAACTGCTCGAAGGAATGGATACCTATGTATAAAAGAAAACTGTTGTTTATGAAGACAACCAGGGAACCATTGCACTTGCCAGAAACCCTGTGTGCCGACAGAGGTGTAAACATGTGGATATAAAATATCACTTCATTAGATCTGTCATCAGAGAAGAAAGGATGACACTCATTTACTTTCCTACAGACGACATGGTTGCAGACGCTATGACCAAGCCTGTCTCCAAACTGAAATTGAAAAAATTTGCAGGGGTCATGTTTGGTGTGTAAAATATTGCCTGTTATGTAATATTGACTGCCATGTTCTTTTGATGTTTTGAACTGTATTTTTTCTTGGAAAAGTTGTACAGTATACACGTCATTCATAAGTGGGAGAGTTAAATGTAAGTAATAATATGATTGAATATAACTGCACTTTTAACTGTTCCACAAGAGGGCGCTATAGGCATAAGGAGACGCAGCTATAGCAGCTGATGTCAGGTAGCAGGTATAAGAGGGAATGTTCCCTCCCCCTCTGTCTCTCTCACTCTAGCTCTCACGGAGAGCAGGTCTCGTGGTGGAAATGTACATATGAAATAAACCACGCCAGTTAAGGCTAAAGAGGACCTCGTTGTCATGACCAGTTATTTTGCTCCCCAGGTGACTCTGTCAACACCAACAAAAAAAGTTATAATCTTACACATACATGTGAAACAAATTTTTGTTATAAAAATTATTAATAATTTAAGATCGATTTTCCTCATAGCTACGAGTAATCGATTAATCGATTACTCATGCCCATCCCTAACGAGAACGTGCTTCCAGTTTAAGAATGAGTGACATTTTTTTATTCATGGGAACCCAACTGCAATGATTTTGGCCACTTACGGAGACCGTTTAACTCATTCAGGAATCCGGAGGAGGATTTTAGTAAATTTCTTAGTACATACTTTTGACCAATATAATTTACAAAGGTACTTACGAACATGTTTGAGAATGAGGACCATTCTTTCTTCAAAAGTGGTTACCAATGATTACAGGCAGCCATGTTGTAAGAAAGAGAACTACAAAATAGGGGTGTAATAATATATTGTGACAAGATACACCACAATACTATAATGGGACGATACGGACTGTGGACTGTGACGATCATATAGTTTCAATACTTTTATTTTGAAAAGGCCAAAGGGACACAACCGTGCCTCCAGTCTCTAAGCTGTGAAGGCTACATTGTGGGTGAATGTAGGCCTACAGGTGTGTATTTCCTGTGCGTGCTGGCTTTCAGGCTAGTGTTGTGTGTGGTACTGGGTAGCTAACATTAGGTGTTGGTGTGTTTTGTTTACACACAGTAGTTATTCAGCATTTTCGCTAGTTTCTGACTATATATATAATTTTTAACTTAATTGTGAGCCCAGTATGGCGATTGAACTACATCTTGAGCTGAGTGAATCATTAATCGTTAACCCATAATACAAAAACATTCTGTGCAAGGCCTCTATTGAAATATTGAAATGTGTCTTTCTACATATCCCTCCTAGTTACACCTACACAGAGTCCCCCACGCATATACATTTCTCAGAGCTGAGAGCACAGGGTCGCCTACAGTGCATCGCCCCTGGAGCAATTTTGGGGTTCAATGTCTTGCTCAAGGGTGCTTTGGCAGAGATGGTGGACACTTTCGATATAATACCAGCCACCTTGCAGTTGCGAGCTAGCAATACAGTACAGACAGCATTAGGGATCAAACTGGCAGCCTTTCGGGTAGGGGAGAACGGGGATGGTTGTCACACAGGTAGGTTGTCATTATATTTCACCACCAGAGGTAGACGGTGGGCCGAAGGTCTCTAGAGGCTTCCGTTAATGAAATGATTGATCTGGTTTTACAGAGTATATGTTATTGTAATATGAACTACATAATATACTATAATAACACATTTCCGTTTGTTGGCAACGGTTTTTGGGTCATATCTTTATGAAATTAATGTGTTGATAAGAAAAAAACGACCTACGTTTGTGAAAAGGGGCGTTGCTGCGGAACCAATCAAAACGCGTTACAACGTCAGGTGACTTGATTTCTCCCAATGGCATTCTTCAAGCCCTGGAACCAGGAAGTAAATATTGCTACTCGTCTGTTCACAACACTGGATAGCTCTGCATTCGGTAAGCTCTCAATTCATTACTATTACTATTGAAATGCATTTTTACTTAACTTTACAGCATTATTCAAACGTGATAGGAAGTTATGAGTCATCAGCCGTTTATATGCAGTCCGTTTTGACGTCCGATTACACATTGGAAAATGTTGTAGCCAGCTCACACGTTACGTTAGCATTTTAACTTTCTCAGATAGCAATCTAACATTACGTTAGTGTAAATCAAACAACTCTAACCCAATACTAATAATAGTAACTTGTTTCACATTCTTGCTGTGTGTTACACTATGGTAATAGCGGTCTGTGTTGTTGCCTGTGACGTTAGAAATTTGACGTTGTCACAATGTACAAAATATACTGTCTCATAAATATACTCTTCCAATATATAAATATACATATAAATATATTGTTTTAGATGCTGTTGTCACTATGAATTACAAATGGGGGGCCCTGATGTAAACAAGACAAACGTCTTTCTCTGGTCTGCATCCCCTTAACAATTGTGTGTATTGAGCTGTACTGTACTGTACCCATTCTGCAATCTGTTAATAACGTTTTCAATCAATCAATCAATCAATCAATCAATCAATCAACATTTATAACACAATAACAAGTGTGAAAATAACATGTTATTTATTTTAACAGTAACATGTATTACAAAAACATATTCCCTGTTGTCCCAAATTACTGCTCCTTAATGATGATGATTCTTTAGCTTGGCAGGAAGTACTGCTGAGAAAAAAAATTGGCACTTTGATGGCAAGCTCCACATTCTCTGCCCTTTAATCACTGGAAACAGTTATTAGCTGATGTTGTAACAATTGAGCTTTCTACAGCTAGATTAAATGGTGCAAACTATCAAACAATAGATAGCTGGAACCAACAATGTGCATTGTATGCCTGTACCTGTGCCTATCTTCCAAAAATGAAATAGAATATATGAAAAAAAGAAGAAAAAAACTCCAGTGAAAACTTAGGATACAGTGTTCTGACAGTCCAAACACATGTCTGTACATGGTAGGTTGTTTGATTTGCATGTGCATCGCCCCTTCATGCATTGTGTTTTTTTGCAGGAGCAGTATACAAGTTCCAGGATTGCGACTGGGGCTGGAGGAAGTGACATCTAGTCAATCTCAAAGAAATCTCCCTCTATCTTCCATCCATGGCTCATTGGTGGAGGTATGTCTGGCTGGCTCTGCAGGGACCTCCGGTATATGGCTGCCTGGTAGTTAGCCTGCTGAGTGTGTTTACGCAGGGAGTCCTGATTTGGTGGCAGACTGCGGTCAGTGCACTTCCCACTATTGAACAGTTGACTTCTTGCATCATTGACATCCCTGCAGCCTTTCTGGTCATAGAGGTCACAGGTAAATGTCTCTGTGCCTTGATACAGCTCCTCTGGCAGTTCGAAAGCT
The DNA here is from genome assembly GCF_963971535.1 of Notolepis coatsorum. Lineage (NCBI taxonomy): Eukaryota > Metazoa > Chordata > Actinopteri > Aulopiformes > Paralepididae > Notolepis > Notolepis coatsorum. Next base: position 107,731,066 of record NC_140167.1, on the reverse strand, counting down.
GCTCCCAATGTTCTGAACGTTGCACAATTCTCCACCCAGTCACACCCAGTCACAAGTGTGAAAATAACATGTTATTTATTTGAACAGTCAGAAGAAATAAATAACGCACATCCTCCGTTTGTTGGTGCTGAGCCAAACTGTAAAAACAGTAATACATAAGAACAAAGCGGGGCTCGCAACTCACTTGTAGTTCCAAGGTGATTTTAATAAACAAAAAAGGCAGTAGATGCAACGTGTCCCTTTGAACCTAAACATCTTCTCTTCTGCACTTCTTCACTCAGCTCCAGTGGGCAGGATGGGAAGGCAGAGGAAGAGGGTGGTGACCGGTGAAGCTGCTCCCCTCCAGAGGAAAGAGGAGAATCCTGCTGCCTTGCACCGCAAGGAGAAGAAGAAGAAGGTTGACATGGGCAAAGTGTTCATCAACATCTCCATCGGCCTGTGCATCTTCAGCCTCGTCTGGTTCTTCTATGCCCTCTACATGCGCTCTGCCCTAGCTAAACAGGTGGTGACAATCCACCCCTCACCTCCTGTGTTTGATGCCAACAGCACCATGTCTGGGAAAATGTATGCCGCAATTCATATCTTACAAGAGATGCATTGATGTATGTGCAGGCTATTCTGCCTCCGTCTGATCAGTATGTAAAAATCACAAAGTTGGGGATATGGATGGGAATATATTTCACTGATTAAAAGAAAAACCAAAAAAAGAAGCAAAACTCATTCTGTCTCTAGTATTATTTGTTCACACCAACTGTTTTGGAGATGAGGGTGGAAGGGAAGAAAAACAAAAAATGGTAAAGAGCAAGAATAGTTTGGTTTTCCATTATTGTTGATTAATCATCAATTGTAATGCACAATCTTTACATCTCTTACTTAATTTCTCCATTCAATCCCCAAGTTCCTCCTTTCTGTAGTGTTCGCTGTCTTTCTCAACACCTTTTTTGTTTGTTCATGGTCCAAGTGGATGTAAGAATATTACAATATCACGATGCTGGAAGAAAGTTGGAGCAGCGTGAGGCTGAAGTTGCATTTTCTTTTTCTCAATTCCTGACTTGTGGTGGTACAGTGTCTTCAACACCCATGGGGGTAATTTGGCAGTATGTTTTTATGGGGGGGGGGGGGCATTCATTCTGTGTTTATTGTGTCATACTGTGTTATGGTTTGACACCGACCCCAAACGCAAACGGCACAGAGAGAGTAGTTTCAGAGTTAGCCAAAAACTAGGGCTTGTTTATTTTACAGAATAACAGAAAGAACTGGGTTGAAAACAGAAACAGACTGGGATTCAAGCATTTGAGGAATGTTGCTGCTCTGCAGCCTCTCCCGGGAAGGTTACGTCTGAGGAATCTGTCAGTGACGTCAGAGCCGCTCTGCAGAATCCTCCCGGCAGTACTCCGAGGTGGTAGCGGAACAGGGAGAGAGAGAGAGCGCGTTAGCTCAGTGAACAGTAGGGAACAGACAGGTGACAGGTGAAGTGACTTGTCCCAAACAGATAATCCAAGTGACTGAATCTTCGGTGTGAATACACACAGTGAGCAATGTCCCAACAAATAATCCAAGTGATAGAATCTTCGGTGTGAATACACACAGTGAGCAATGTCCCAACAATTTAATCCAAGTGATAGAATCTTCGGTGTGAATACACAGTGAGCAAAGTTCAAACAATAATGAATCCCAATGGATATCCAAAAAACAGGCAAAAAGGGTGAGAGACAGACTGAACAAAAAGCAGGAACTCTTCAGTGTTTACACACACGAAAACTGATAGAGTCAAAAGACTGTCTTGCAAAAACTCACCAGAGCGCTGTGCGTGAAGCGAGCAGATCAAACAGGGCGAGCGCTTCGTAACGGGGAACGGGTTGTCCAAACGGAATACTCTTCGAGAGTCCTGGGAGGCAAAGCACAGGGAAAAGCAGGCGACGGAAGGAACGGCAAATGCAGTGAATATATCAGAACGATCCAACAACACTTAATGGGGAATCAGGGTATATATAAGCAAAAGGAATGCTTAATGACAAGCTGTGACAGCTGCGGGATGAGATTGACAAGCGTGTGGTTGGGGAAGCACCAATCAAACGGCGTCTACAGGAAGAAGCGTGTGAAGAGGAGAATGCAATTAATTAACCGAAAACTTAAAGGAACAGAGCGAGTAGGTGAGCAGCGGACAAAAACCTCACAGTACCCCCCCCTCCACGGGAGCCACCCGGCGACCAGGCCGACCCGGCTCGCCCGGATGGGCACGATGGAAGTCCGTGTCGGGAGACCCAGCTCCGTTCCTCCGGGCCGTAACCCTCCCAGTCCACCAGGTACTGGAACCCCCGACCCCGTTGTCGAACGCCCATCAACCGGCGGACCTGCCACTGGGGGTGACCGTCCACTATCTCGGGAGGTGGAGGATCAGGAGCGGGAGGCATCAGGGGACTGAGTGAGACAGGCTTAACCCGGGAGACATGGAAAACGGGGTGAATGTGCATGGACGCAGGAAGCTTTAGACGCAGAGCCGCCGGACTGAGTACCTTCAGAACCTCGAAAGGTCCGACGAACCGGGGGTTAAGTTTCTTGGCCGAGGACCGAAGCGGGAGGTCCCTCGCGGAAAGCCACACCCTCTGCCCAGGGTGGTACGTCGGCGCAGGAACCCGGCGCCGGTCGGCCCCACGACAGGCGCGCTCAGATGTCCGGAGCAGCGCGGTCCTGGTGATCTCCCAGACCCGTCGGCAGCGGTCGAGGTGGACCTGCACGGAGGGAACTGCCACCTCCGTCTCCTGTGCGGGGAAAAGAGGGGGTTGGTAGCCCAGGGATACCTCAAAAGGTGAGAGGCCGGTGGCGGAACTGACCATAGAGTTGATGGAGTACATTTACATTTACATTTAGTCATTTAGCTGACGCTTTTATCCAAAGCGACTTACAAGTTCTGTGCGACAAGACAGCAAGAAGGGTATAACTCTATCAGCTGAGTAACAATGTTCATCAAAGTGTTGCGTGTTACAGTGTAGGTTAGTTTATTAGGACAAGTGCATGACATTAACTCTTTCAGTGCCACTCACGAGATTTCTCGTGTTTTTTTATAGGTGGTTGCTAGCCACTCACGAGATTTCTCTGATTTTTTTTTTTTTTTTTTGCGATCTGAAAAATTATTGCATCACCCGAGCCTACCCGAGTATTGCCGAGCTGCGCCGGTGATCACTGTGGAAAAAAGCGCCCCCTGTCGTCTCCCAGATGACATAAGTGATTTTGGAATGGACTCAATGAAAATGAATGGGGAAAAAAATCCGGTACTCCACATTTTCCAGTTCACTGATCCAGCCGGGGTTACTAGAGTTCATTCTGGAGCCTCAGATCCCCGCGGATCATGGAGAACCACTGTGTCGCGTTGGATCCATACACGTATCGATTTTTTCGAATGGTGATCAGGAATTGGAATATACCAGTTGGATACCATCTGATGTCAGGTAAGGACTCTATGTTATCAGTGGTAGGATAATCAGAGTAAGTTTGATGAAGTTATAAGCTGTTTTGTGAAATCTCTTCTTTCGTTTTCACTGTAAAAGTCCGAGAGGAAATCAACGAGGCGATTATCCGCGCGCGGCCGTAATGTGCGTGCGTGCACGTATAATATTGATCATCTAGCGTTTATTTGAAAACGATTCATAAAAAGGCCGACGAATATCAACGTTGTGGAATATTCCACTAAAAGACGATTTTCATAGAATGCTCCAGAATGAGTTGTTTTTTATATCAAAACGGGGGCTTTTCTAACTGCTCTGAAACGGCAACGACGCGATAAAAAAACAATCTGCCTTCACAGCACTGTCTGGAACATAGTCTTTGATAATGCGATGGGCAGATTAGACACATAGCCATAATTTAAAACATAGATTAGGCGATATTAACGTTAACATTGGCGCCGATGGTGGCATTCAAGCGGTAAAACGGAAAACCAGGTGTGGCATTGAAAGAGTTAAGGTTAGTCAGGGTTTTTTTTTTTTTTTTTTTTTTTTTTATCATTTCAGATAATGGTTGAAGAAGTGAGTCTTTAGTCGACGGCGAAAGATTGGACGGGATTCGGCTGTCCTAACTGGGATGGGTAGTTCATTCCACCATTGTGGGGCAAGGACTGAGAATAGGCGGCTTCTCTTTGATGACCCTCCGGGAGCTTGGATAGGAGTAGATCTGAGGCGGCCAGAAGACGCAGAGCGTAGGGGTCTTGAGGGTGTGTAGTTAGAGACCATTGACCGGAGGTAGGCGGGAGCGGTTCCCTTTGCCGCACGGTATGCTAGGTCGAGGGCCTTGAAGCGGATACGTGCAGCAATGGGGAGCCAGTGCAGGTCCCTAAGAAGTGGGGTGACATGGGCTGACTTCGGTAGGTTTGAGATCAGGCGGGCCGCTGCATTTTGAATGAGTTGAAGAGGCTTGGTGGCAGTGGCCGGGAGGCCAGCTAGCAGTGCGTTGCAGTAGTCGAGGCGGGAGATGACTGTTGATTGGACGAGGAGTTGGGTGGCTTCTTTTGTCAGGAAGGGGCGTATCCTTCTGACGTTGCTCAGGAGGAATCTGCAGGTTCTGGTTGTCGCTGCGATGTGAGCAGAGAAGTTCAACTGGTCGTCGAGGACAACACCAAGGTTCTTGGCGGTCGGCGACGCGGTCACAGCTGCATTCTCGACTGTGATGGAGAGGTCGGTCAGGGGGGAGGATTTGGCCGGCAGGTGGAGCAATTCTGTTTTGCTTAGGTTCAGTTTGAGGTGGTTGGTCGTCATCCAGGCGGAGATGTCGGACAGACAGGCCGAGATCCGCTCAGAGACGTGGATATCTGAGGGAGGGAAGGAGAGGAAGAGTTGAGTATCATCGGCATAACAATGATATGAGAAGCCATGAGATGTGATAATGTTACCCAGTGATTTAGTGTAGAGGGAGAAGAGAAGGGGTCCTAGGACCGAGCCCTGGGGGACACCCGTCCGGAGGGGGCGGGTGGCCGACAGAGTCCCTCTCCATGACACTTGGTAGGAGACCCCTTCTCTTCATTGAGGTATGATGTCAGCCATGTCAGCGCAGATCCAGCCACTCCCATTCCTGCGAGGGCCGCGAGGAGGATCTGATGGTTGACTGTGTCGAAGGCTGCAGATAGATCTAGGAGAATCAGGACAGAGGAGAGGCCTTTCGCTTTTGCTAATTGAAGTGCCTCTGTGACCGCAATGAGGGCCGTTTCTGTGGAGTGGCCAGTCCGGAAGCCAGACTGATTGGGGTCTAGGAGGTCATTCTGTAAGAGATAAGCAGTAAGTTGGTTGGATACAGCACGTTCAAGTGTTTTAGAAAGGAAGGAGAGAAGAGAGACAGGGCGATAGTTGGCTATGACGGTGGGGTTCAGGGTTGGTTTTTTTATGAGGGGCGTGACTCTGGCTTGTTTTAGGGAGGTGGGGACCACCCCCGAGTTGAGTGAGGAGTTGATGGTTGCAGTTAGGAATGGGAGGATGTCCGGTGCTATGGTCTGGAGGAGTGGGGAGGGTAGCTGGTCCAGCTGGCATGTAGTCGGACGGTTCGACGTTACCAGTGTCAGGGTCTCGGCTTCTGTAATGGGAGAGAAAGATGACAGAGTGAAGGATGAGGTTCTCGATTCAGCGTTTGGAATGGGTGGGGGTTGGGAGAAGGAGCTGCGGATGTTCTCCACTTTTTCCTCAAAGAAGATCGCAAAGTCTTCGGCAGAAAAAGATGAGGGAGGAGGAGGTGGGGGGGGGAGTGAGGAGGGAGGACATGGTAGCATGCAGTTTGCGAAGATTCTTGGCAGAGGCCTCGATCCTATGGTGAAAGAAAGAAGCTTTGGCATTAGTAATGGTTTTGGAGAATGTTAACAAGAGGTTGTGATATGTGTCGATGTCAGCAGTGAAGCGTGACTTTCTATACTTCCTCTCAGCCGCTCTCAGGACCTGTCTTTGTTCTCTCACTGCATCCGTCAGCCATGGACTGGGTGGGGAACGGCGGGCAGGTTTCTCAACGAGGGGACAGAGCTTGTCGAAGGAGCTTGCAAGGGCTGAGAGGAGGGTGGAGGTTGCCATCTCTGTGGGGAGAGCAGAGAAGGTGTCACTCAAAGGTAGAGCGGATATTATGTCAGAGGAGAGGGTGGAGGGGGATAGGGAGGGCAGGTTGCATCTGAGTGAGACGGTTTGAGTTGGGGTGAAGACTTTTCGGTTAAGCATGAGAGTTAGTGAGAAGGATATGAAGGAATGGTCAGATACATGTAGGGGAGTTACCGTGGTGTTAATGATGCTGGAGTTACGGGAAAATATGAGATCCAAGGAGTTGCCTGCTTTGTGGGTGGGAGGCATGGCAGTGGGAGTCAGGTCAAATTGTTGTAGGAGGGAGACCACTGGGACCGACTGAGATGAGTCAGGCAGGTTGAAGTCGCCCAATAGAAGGAGCGGGGTACCATCTTCCGGTAAGGAGCTTAGAAGCATGTCCAGCTCATCTGTGAAGTGATCGAGGGGACCTGGAGGGCGATAGAGTGTAACAATGGTGAGATTGAAAGGATTAGAGACAGATACGGCATGATATTCGAGGGAGGAGAGTGACAGTTCTGGGAGTTGCGTTAGGTTTGTAGCCCATGAAGGAGATGTCATGAGGCCAGTGCCTCCACCCCGTCTGGAGGGTCGAGGTGTGTGAGTCAAGTTATAGTTTGTAGATAATGCTGCAGGTGTTGACGAGTTATTGGGGGTTATCCAGGTCTCAGTTAGAGCCAGGAGCTGCAGATTTAGACTATGGGCGTAGGCAGTAATGAAGTCAGCTTTCTTGACTGCTGATTGACAATTCCATAAGCCTCCCTGTACTGTGACAGGTGTATTAGTGGCTGTAGGAGGGTAGGAGAGATTAGCCGGGTTGCTAGCAAACTGGCGTGGATGGGTTGATTCTGTTCTTGAGGAGCAGATTGTGGATATAGGTATGAGGCACATTGTGGTGTCAAGAGTGGTAGGAGGAGGTTGAAGGGGCTAGGGAGGAAGCGAGATAGTAGGGAAATAGCAGAGTGGGACGGGAATATGGGATTATGGTGTACTTAGCACTGGGTGGATCGGTGGATCCCTCTGCGGTGAACTCCAGGAAAACTCCTCCTCTTTATCCCTCTTCGTTTCTCGACGCTTCGCTGACGCTATGCCAGCAAGTCTTTAAATCACTATCACTAATTACTGATGAGTGACACCTGCAGCAAAAGGCCACACCTCCAGTTTCTGTCAGCTGGGTGAAACTAATTACAAACAATTTCCACAACACAATTTAGTCACACACTTCAAAATGATGTACACAGTATTCAGTTAAAAGAGCCTACCCTCTCTGCTGTTGTCCTCAGAATGAATCCAACAGAGAAAAAGCTGGTATTTAAGCAGAAAAACTGTCACAAGTGCCCACTTAACTACATGCACAAAGGCCACACCTCCAGTTTCTGTCAGCTGGGTGAAACTAATTACAAACAATTTCCACAACACAATTTAGTCACACACTTCAAAATGATGTACACAGTATTCAGTTAAAAGAGCCTACCCTCTCTGCTGTTGTCCTCAGAATGAATCCAACAGAGAAAAAGCTGGTATTTAAGCAGAAAAACTGTCACAAGTGCCCACTTAACTACAAGTACTCGACCCAGGGAAGGAAACGGCTCCAGGAAGCTGGTCTCTCGGCTGCCACACACCGAAGAGCAGACTCCACGCTCTGGTTCATCCTCTCCGTTTGTCCGTTAGTCTGGGGATGATAACCAGAGGAAAGACTGACCGTCGCCCCCAATCCCTTGCAAAAAGCCCGCCATACCTGGGAGGTGAACTGGGGCCCCCAGTCAGAGACGATGTCCTGGGGAAAACCATGAAGGCGGAACACGTGGTGAGTAAGGAGGTCCGCCGTCTCGGCCGCCGAGGGAAGCTTGGAAAGGGCCACGAGGTGAACCCCCTTGCTGAACCGATCCACCACGGTCAGAAGGCAAGTGTTCCCCTGGGAGGGGGGAAGACCTGTGACGAAGTCCAGCGCCACATGTGACCAAGGACTGCTCGGAACGGGAAGTGGCTGTAACAGCCCGGAGGGTGCCTGGTGGGAGGCCTTGCTGCGGGCACAGACCGCGCAGGCCAATACGAACTCCTTGACGTCGTTCCTCATGGTGGGCCACCAGAATCGCCGAGCCAGGAAGGAGAACGTGCGATGAACGCCCGGGTGGCAGGCGAACCGGCTGGTATGGCCCCACTGCAGGACCCGGGACCGGACAGAGTCGGGGACGAAGAGACGATGAATCGGTACGTTGCTTGGAGCGCGATGGAAGCGTAGGGCACGCCTAACCACCCCCTCGATGCCCAAGGTGACGGCTCCTACCACCCTGGCCTCCGGGAGGATGGGAGTCGGGTCCTCGGTGTGTGGAGCCCCCTTGGAGTGTAACCGGGACAGGGAGTCGGCCTTCGTGTTGCGGGAACCAGGACGGAAAGTCAGTGAGAAGTCGAACCGACTGAGGAAGCTGGCCCATCTCGCCTGCCGACCGTTGAGGCGCTTTGAAGCGCGGATGTACGTCAGGTTCTTGTGGTCCGTCCAGATCGTAAATGGCTCCTCGGCCCCCTCAAGCCAATGACGCCACTCCTCCAAAGCAGCCACGACCGCCAGCAGCTCCCGATTGCCGATGTCGTAGTTCCTCTCGGCAGGGAGGAACCGACGCGAGTAGAAGGCGCACGGATGTACCTTCTGGTCCGTTGCCGAACGCTGGGATAAGACAGCCCTCAGTCCAGTATCCGAGGCGTCCACCTCAACGATGAACTGTCTCTTGGGGTCAGGGTGGAGCAAGATCGGGGCGGAAGTGAACCTCTTCTTGAGGGCGCGGAACGCAGCACACGCCGCTGGGGACCAGTCGAACGGCAGGGCGGGAGAGGTCAGTCTGGTAAGTGGTTCCGCCACTTGACTGTAGTTTCGGATGAACCTTCGGTAGAAGTTGGCGAACCCGAGGAAACTCTGTAACTCCTTCCGAGAGGTGGGTTCAGGCCATTCCTCCACTGCTTGGATCTTGCGAGGATCCGCTCGGGTCAAGCCCTTCTCCACGATGAAGCCCAGGTAGTCGACGGAGTCGGAGTGGAAACAGCACTTCTCCGCCTTGACGAAGAGCCGATTGTGGAGGAGGCGCTCCAGCACACGGCGGACATGCTGGATGTGCTCCTCGAGGGTCTTGGAGAAGATGAGGATGTCGTCCAGGTACACCACCACAAACTCCTCCAGCATGTCACGAAGGACGTCGTTCATGAGCGCCTGGAATACCGCCGGGGCGTTGGTGAGGCCGAACGGCATCACCAGGTACTCGTAGTGGCCCCTGGGGGTCTTGAAGGCGGTCTTCCATTCATCGCCCTCACGGATACGGACTAGATGGTAGGCACTCCGGAGGTCCAGCTTGGTAAAGACGGTAGCCTGGGTGAGAGGCTCGAAGGTGGAGTTCATGAGAGGAAGAGGGTACCTGTTCTTGATGGTGATCTCGTTGAGCTGGCGATAGTCGATGCAGGGTCGAAGGTCCCCGACCTTCTTCCCAACAAAGAAGAAACCGGCCGCCACCGGGGAGGAGGAAGGCCGAATGAGTCCTGCTTCCAAGGACTCAGAGATGTATTGATCCATCGCCTTCTTCTCCGGAACGGTCAGACTGTAGAGGCGGCTGCCGGGAAGGGGAGCCCCTTGGCGGAGGTCGATGGCACAGTCGTAAGGACGGTGGGGTGGAAGGGCCTGAGCCCTGGACTTACTGAAAACCTCCATGAGGTCGTGGTACTCGGGGGGGTATGGTCGAAGAGTCAGGAGGCGGCTCACCAACGGACCTCCGGGGCGGGGGACAGGACGCCGCCTGTAGACACTGGGCGTGACAGGAGGAGCTCCAGCCCTTGATGGTACCGGAGGACCAGGCGATGTGGGGCTCGTGCAGCGCGAGCCAGGGCCGACCCAGGACCACCGGGACAAGAGGGGATCTGGTGATAAGGAACTGGATTCTCTCAACGTGGTTTCCAGCGATGGTCATCATGACAGGGCAGGTGCGTTGAGAGATGTCGGCCAGGCGGTGTTGGTCCAATGCGAAGATCTCCAAAGGCCTCACTAGGTCCTCAAGTGGAATGTTGGCCCGGGTAGCAAACTCGAAGTCGAGGAAACTCTCGTCTGCCCCCGAGTCAATGAGTGCCTCCACGTGGCCCGTTGGTCCGCCCAGGCCAGGGTGACGCTCATCAGATGGCCAGGTGGTGCACGGCTCTGGGAATGAGAAAAACAGCTCACCAGGATCTCCCGGGGTCTCGGCGAGCCTGATCCTTTTGGCCGGGTGGGGCAGTTGGCGATTCGGTGTCCCTCCCGACCGCAGTAGAGGCAGAGACCGGACCTGAACCTCGCCTCACGTTCAGCTTGGCTCAGATGAGAGCGTCCCAGCTGCATGGGTTCCTCCTCGCGAACCGAACGGGAGGGTAAGCTACCACCAGTCGTGTTGGGGGCAGGGCGACCAGCAGCAACGTCAAGAGTACGGGGGGTCCGGAGTACCTCAGGAGGTCCCTGTCGGGTTCTCTCACGTCTTCTCTCCTGGAGGCGTCCGTCGATGCGAATGGCGAGGCTGAACAGGTCCTCGAGGGAGTCAGGTTCCTCCCGGGTCGCGAGCTGGTCCCTGACTGAGCCCCCTCATGAAGGTAAGACGTAGTGCTGGGTCGTTACAACCGCTCTCCACCGCCGCCAGTCTGAACTCCAGCACGTAGTCTGTAACCCCGCCGCTGCCCTGCCGGAAGGTACCCAACCGGGCTCCAGGGTCCAGACCACGGGCTGGATGGTGGAACACCCTGCGGAGCTCAGCCACGAAGTCTGGATAGGAGAAACAAAAGTCTGCCTCCATTGCCCAGGAGGAAGTGACCCACTGGGCTGCCCGGCCTGAGAGCAAGTTAGTCATATAGGCCACTTGGGCACCTCTTGAAGTGAAACGACTGGGTTGATGACGAAAAACCAACTCACATTGCATGATGAATGTGGCACAATCCTCGGGGTTGCCGTCGAACAGCCGTGGTACAGAGAGACGGGGTTCCCGAGGTGCGGGATCGGGAAGCGCGGGACCTGCTAGGGCTGCGGGGGATGCTCCTGCCAATGTTCCTGAAGGAAGTGGGGGTACAAGCAAGGCGTTAACGGTGTCGTTCAGCGTGTGTAGATGAAGGAGAATACTAGATTGTTGTCCTGCCAGAGCGGCCAGGGACCCTTGAATAGGCTGGACCTGCTCCCTGAGTTCCTGTACAGCAGCCGCAGCCCTCTCAAGTTGGTGACTGTGTTCATTGGTTAACTCGATTTGGCCAGCTAGTGCTGTTCTGACTCTCTCTGTGTCGGCTGGGGTCATCATATTGGTTGGATCGTAATGTTATGGTTTGACACCGACCCCAAACGCAAACGGCACAGAGAGAGTAGTTTCAGAGTTAGCCAAAAACTAGGGCTTGTTTATTTTACAGAATAACAGAAAGAACTGGGTTGAAAACAGAAACAGACTGGGATTCAAGCATTTGAGGAATGTTGCTGCTCTGCAGCCTCTCCCGGGAAGGTTACGTCTGAGGAATCTGTCAGTGACGTCAGAGCCGCTCTGCAGAATCCTCCCGGCAGTACTCCGAGGTGGTAGCGGAACAGGGAGAGAGAGAGAGCGCGTTAGCTCAGTGAACAGTAGGGAACAGACAGGTGACAGGTGAAGTGACTTGTCCCAAACAGATAATCCAAGTGACTGAATCTTCGGTGTGAATACACACAGTGAGCAATGTCCCAACAAATAATCCAAGTGATAGAATCTTCGGTGTGAATACACACAGTGAGCAATGTCCCAACAATTTAATCCAAGTGATAGAATCTTCGGTGTGAATACACAGTGAGCAAAGTTCAAACAATAATGAATCCCAATGGATATCCAAAAAACAGTCAAAAAGGGTGAGAGACAGACTGAACAAAAAGCAGGAACTCTTCAGTGTTTACACACACGAAAACTGATAGAGTCAAAAGACTGTCTTGCAAAAACTCACCAGAGCGCTGTGCGTGAAGCGAGCAGATCAAACAGGGCGAGCGCTTCGTAACGGGGAACGGGTTGTCCAAACGGAATACTCTTCGAGAGTCCTGGGAGGCAAAGCACAGGGAAAAGCAGGCGACGGAAGGAACGGCAAATGCAGTGAATATATCAGAACGATCCAACAACACTTAATGGGGAATCAGGGTATATATAAGCAAAAGGAATGCTTAATGACAAGCTGTGACAGCTGTGGGATGAGATTGACAAGCGTGTGGTTGGGGAAGCACCAATCAAACGGCGTCTACAGGAAGAAGCGTGTGAAGAGGAGAATGCAATTAATTAACCGAAAACTTAAAGGAACAGAGCGAGTAGGTGAGCAGCGGACAAAAACCTCACATACTGGGGAATAATATTAATATTATGTCCTATTGGGGACATAATTTAAAATGCTGAGCAATTCAATCGTTTTTTTTATGGAGAGGACATCTGACATTAATTGAAAACTGTATTAACAGATTGCAGAATGGGTACAATACAGTACAGCTCAATACACACAATTGTTAAGGGGATGCAGACCAGAGAAAGACTTTCATCTTGTTTACATCAGGGTCCCCCATTTTCAATTCATCATAACATATATGACATACATGACATACAGATAGACAGTACTGCTACATCTATACATTTATGACATATCAGATTTGCAAATACAGTACTGTTTGTGATACAAAAGTGTCCAGAAAAGGAGTGTATATACATTTGGCGTAGAAACTGTACATTGGAGGAGGTTGGATGGGTGGGGTGGGGTTGGGTGGGTTGGGTGAGGGCTGTACATTGGAGGTGGGGGGGGGGGGGGTTGGGTAGGGGACACACACACATTTTACACTGTACATTGGAATACTGACAAAGCCTTACTTGGTCATTTACTGTACAACTAGGTTAGGACATTTGTAGGGGCCAGTTTCGAATTGCAGTCTCACGTAGGTGTTTTTTGAGAGTGTTTTTGAAAGTGGGTAGTGATTCACATTCCTTTACAGCTTTAGGTAGGGCGTTCCACATTGATGTGGCATAATTGCGAAACGTGTTTAGTCCCTTGTTTGAGCCGAATCTGGGTTTTACATGATTTGTGGAGCTCCCTCTGGTGTTGTGATCGTGGTATTCACTGACCTTTGGGAAGTATTTTGCCATGTACATGGGTACCTTGGTCGCGTAGTGTATCTTGTAGACCAGGCCCATTGCAAGTTGCTGTACTCTGTCATCTACTCTAAGCCATCCTAGGTTGTCAAAGTGGGCAGGGGTGAGGTGGGTTCTAGGAGTCAGGTCAAGTAGTAGTCTGACTAGCTTGTTTTGAGATGTTTGTAATTTGTTTTTTAGTGCCTTTGAGGTGCTTTGGTACCATGAGGTGCAAGCATAGTCGTAGTACCCTTGAATGAGTGCTCCTGCTAGAGTCTTCAGGGTATTCTTGTTTACCAGAGAGGAGATCCGGTACAAGAATCGCGTTCGTTGGTTGACCTTTTTTATTACATTGGATGCCATTTTGTCACAGGAAAGATTAGCCTCTAGGATGGAACCCAGGTAGGTAATTTCATCTTTCCTTGTGATAATATTGTCACCCACTGTAACCGAGAAGCCGTCGGTCTTGCTGAGTTTGTTATTTGAACCGAAGAGAATGGACTCTGTTTTGCCCATGTGTAATGATAGTTTGTTGTCGGCGAGCCATATGCAGATTTTGCCTAGTTCCGAGCTGAGGGCTTTTTCAACCTGCAACTTGTTCTTGTCAGAGACCAGCAGGGCTGAGTCGTCCGCAAACAGGAACAAGTTGCAGTCACAAGCTGACGACATGTCATTTGCATAAATTAGGAATAGTAGCGGTCCTAGTATGCTTCCTTGTGGAACACCACAGCTCACTGTGAGGGGGGGGGATAGGGTACTGTTTACTTCCACCATCTGTTCCCTCCCCTCCAGGTACTGTAGGATTGTATCCAGCTCACTGATAAACTATCAAAACCAATTGCTTTTAGCTTGTCAATCAGAATGGTGTGATTGACAGTGTCGAAGGCCTTTTGTAGGTCCAGCATGACCATGCGGCAGTATTTGCCCGCGTCCACCTCTTGTTTGATGTGGTCGTTCAAGTAGAGAAGGCATGTGTCAGTGGAGTGGGATGTTCTGAAGCCAGATTGGAATTCGTAGATTAGATTTTTTTCCGCGAGGTACTTTTCGATCTGTTCGTATACTATTTTTCCATGACTTTCGAGATGGATGTAAGGATAGAAACAGGGCGGTAGTTACCCGGGTCTAATTTGCTGCCCTTTTTGTGCAGGGGTGTTACTCTCGCAATTTTGAAGTCCTTGGGGACGTGTCCCTGTTTTATGGAGAGGTTTATTATGTGTGTGATGACTGGGGTGATGGCTGCTGCTGAGTCTCTGAGGAATTTGGAGGGGATGTTGTCATGGCCAGTGGCCTTGTTTGGTTGGAGGGCGCTCAGTTTTTTGAGTACCTCATCTGTAGTTACCATTTCCAGTTTGAAGTCGTCTTTGTGGACGCCTAGGTTCTTGTAGTATGTATCTAACGTTAATATCACGTTAACAATCTAATGGCTAGAAAGCTCACCTGATGTCGATATGGCTTAATACAGTGCGAAATACAATCTTATAGTAAGAAACAAAACACAAGTTGAACATAGTTTTGAACGTTTTATTACAATAGTATTTAGGTCGGACCGTCGGATCTAACGTTAATATCACGTTAACCATCTAAAGCTCATCTGTGACGTCGTTATGGTTAATACAGTGCTAAATACAATCTTATATAGTAACAAAACAATACACAAATTGAACATAGTTTTGAACGTTTTATTACAATAGTATTTACTGTCTCATGTTTTGTATAATCAGCTACCGATCCATTCTCCGTTGTTCTTGTTGACAATTTTGGGGTCCCGAAATCCCGTTTCTGTATCCTGATTGGTTTATCAGCTAGAGGTGTCCAAAGATATGCATGAGCAAACATTTAATTTAAATGTAAGATTACGAACACCGATGACCAACAGACGGCTGGCCAACAAACGTATTTTGACTCAACATAATAACTAGATATTACACACAAAGAATTGTGTAGTCTGCCAACATGGATCAATCAAGTTCACTTTAGACTGACTCGGCCTCCCATCTAAGGGTCCTGTCTCCCATATTTTGGTATTTAAATGTCCAGAATTGGGGTCAGAGTTCACCTACATTGTCATCTTTGGAGTGAAACAGCTGAACTTGAGGTGAGAGGACTTTTTGTGTTTTTCATGTCCATTTGTAAATATTCCACTCCTCAGTATTTTTCTTCTAGGCTTTTACACAATTGGTTTATAATGAAACAATTATTACCCTTAAAAAGTGTGAAGGGATAGCTATAGTTTAGATTGTTGTTAGCTAGCTAACTAGTTGTTAGATGGCTGTTAGTCTTGATGCTATCAAGACATTCCAGTTGGGGTTGGTCGTCACATTTTCTTTGGGGTTGGTTGTCACATGTGACAACCAACCCTTACTGTATGTTGTCAAAATCAGGCATGGTGAGATTAATAGGAAGACAAAGAAGGGCCTGACTCCACCAGATGTCATGTTGAGGGCAGTCAGGCAGGTGAAGTTAAATAACAAGTCCATCCGGAGCACTGGCAAGGACTTGGGTATAAATTACAGAACACTGGCAAGGTATTGCTCAAAAATAAATTAGCAATAAATTGCTTGAGAAGAAGTCCACCCATCCGTGCCAGTAGGCTACGTGAAAAACCGCCTAGCTTTCAGTGAGGAGCAGGAGCGTCAGCTGGAGGAATATTTGATAACTGCCTCCGATATTTATTTTGGCCTCTCCCATTGAAGTTCGCAAACTGGCATATAGCTTTGCAGTGCACAATAGGCCTAATGTTGCTGTCAGACCAAACTGGGCAGAAAAGGAGATGGCAGGGGTAGACTGGTTCTCTGGGTCCATGAAGAGACACCCATCGCTTTCCATCAGGACCCCGGAGTCCACCAGCCTAGCCTAGCATCCAGGCCTAGACCACCTGCCAAGCCTAGTGCATCCCAGTGCACTTCACCCCACCTGGAAAAGACAGCCAGCAAGAAGAAGACAGAGAAAATAAAGAGACAGGAGAAGTCTTTATCGGATGAAGATGATTGTTTTTGTTTAGTTTGTATGGAAACATTCTCCAACAGCCGTTCAGGGGAGGTATAGGAGAATGTGCAACCAGTGGGCACACAAGCTCTGCTTAGTTGGAGTGCCCAGACCCTACATTTGCCATCACTGTAACAAGTGAATGAGTGTAGCCTAGTTGTGTAGGCTATTATTGTTAGGCCCATTTATTTTGTTCTTATTTTGTTATATAGGATGGCCTAAAGATGTGTTCTTGTTTATGTTGCAAGATGCATTAAGTTATGTATTTGTCAACACAATTAAACTTTCAAATTTAGTTCTGACTTCTTGTCTTATTTTTAAGATTTCTCCCATTAAAACACATGGCGACAACCAACCCCATAGTGTGTGACAACCATCCCCATGATGGGGTTGGTTGGCACAATGTGTCAGAGTGTCTTTGATAGGTGATTAACTCTTTGTTACAATACGTTGGAAAATGAGAGGGATACACATTTAAAGCCAACATCTTAAGCTTCAATTTAATGTAGGAATGACTATTGAAAGATGTTTTGATGATGAGCAATTCACACTAGAGTAAAAAGTGTGACAACTATCCCCGTTCTCCCCTACTCGTTGGATCAATTGCATAATAGTTAGAGAGCCTTAAGGAGATGCCAGATTGATCCGTTGTGTCAGTCCGTCTACGTCTGTTCTTAATACTTTTCAAAGACGAGTGTCCGTTTGTTGGACAGGGCTGATGAGGAGTCATCACTGTCAGATTTGTATCCGTTTTGCCAGACGAAAAAAGGTTTGGACAGGATCAGCCAGATTAGGTCAGTGTAAAAAAAACAATACGGTGACAGGCCTGAACATACTGTTCTACTGAAGAGGTTTTGTGCCGGGACAGGAGGGTTCAGGATGAACCTTTTGGGACTGGTGGATACATCACGGTGTGTTTGACCAATCACTGTGAGGATATATTTACCTTAGCAAATAGTGACATCAGTGGAGAGAGTGGTGGAGTACATGGAGCTGGAGAGTGAAGCACCCTGGGAGACTGACAAGCGGCCTCCTCCTGATTGGCCCAAGAACGGCCTTATCGTCTTTGACCAAGTCAACTTCTCCTACAGTGCTGATGGGCCCTTGGTGCTAAAGAACCTGACGGCTGTCTTCAGATCCAAAGAGAAGGTCCTAACTGGTTTTAGCTGGGTTTGGGCTCAGTTCACTTTTGGTTCAGTCAGTTTAATTTGTACTTTATGTCTTACTGCATTCACATATTGGATAGGACTACATTATTCTGTTAAAAGCTTTTCAGCATCTGTGCAAAACCTGTGTTTTGAATGGACCTTATCTTAAGCGTATAGGATCAAGAAAAGAGGGTGGGTCTTTACTCTTGAGATACTGTAGGTCAATTGAACTCTTGAAATGAAGAAGAAGTACAAATCACTTGGAGTATGAATGTGATACATTGTCATAAAGTACTCAATTACTGTCTTTAACCATGAATGAACACAACACTCAACATTAGGTTTGGAAACTTAAAAAAAAGTTATATGGTATATGGTATTAAATACATTCAGATTAAATACATTTATATCAAACCAGTCAGATTAAATACATGTCTAACTGACCAGTCAGATTAAATACATGTCTAATTGACCAGTCAGATTCAATTTGTGTATAACAGACCTACTTTTGAATAATTTGAACCCACTTTATGGTTGTCTGTGCATTTTTGTTAAATATTGAGAGGCAGTGGTCGCCTTGTAATAAATATACTAGAATCAGAACTCAAGCGCAGACACAAACGAGATGAGACGAGGAAATAGAGAAAACCCAACAGCGGGTATATTTATTTGGTCTATGGAACAGGTGAATAATAGGGCTAGGGGTAAACGGATCAAAACACAAAATGAATGTCAAAAACTAAAAGCAACGCAGAGCATTGTCGAAAACAAATCAACAAAGTATCAAAATAAACTACAGGAACAATCAGTCCAATTGCCTGGGAACAGAAAATATGAACAAAGAGTGAATCCAGGGATAACAAAAAGGTAGCAGACAGGAGAATCACCAGGCGGGGAGTCAGGCCGAGACTGGGATACAAAAAGGCAGACCACAAAGTTATTAACTCCAACAGGTCAAAACATGGAATATCAAAAATAAGCATCCAAACAAGAGAAGACATAGGAACTTGACTAACGGTATGTAAGTCTACGATCTGGCAAAGTGGAAGCGTTGTGACCAGTATTTTATGGCAAGGTTGATTTGATGTGGAACAGCTGAGCATTCAGTGGCCATGTGTGTCAGACTGTGGTTGTACTGGCCAGCTCCCAGGTGTGAATGTAACTGTGTGAGTGTGAAGCAGCGTCTGAAAAAGAGCATCCGTACACCCTGGGTAAATAAAGGTTACAAAAATAAATACAAATAGAGGGAGTTGAATTTAATCTGCACAGAGAGCCTCTGTATCCTACGGATACTTTCAATCTCCCATACGCAGACCTATGGAGACCAGTTTAAATGTGCAAAACACACAGGCATAAAGTGACCCTCACTGCCTGTGAACGGCCCGTGACTTAGGTTGATATGCAGCTTGTGTAGTAGGTGCCGTCTCTTTCTTATGTGTCATTATTTTCTAAATCAATTATTGAAGGGACACCATATTGTGCTACTGCTGAATCTCCGGGAATATACCATTTGTGATTCATGGAATACATATCATGTAATTAAGACCGTTGGAGTGGATCCATTTGTTCCTATTTGTATTCTGAGCTACCTGACGGTGACAACTGTTTATTCACTATGAGAGAGAGGGAGAGGGGGGGGGTAGAAGGAGAAGGAGAGAAGAGGAAAGGGAAGAGAGGAGAGGATGAAGAAGGAATGAGAGAAGGGAGCAGTGAGAGAGAGGCAGACAGAGGGAGATGGTTGAGCATGATTGAAATTGCGTTTAATGCAGGGGGTGTATTTTGCATGGCTACGGTTGGCCAGGGCGGCTGATTTCACAATGGATGGGTTGATAAGTGGAGAGGCCCAGGCTCTGACAGCCCATGGGAGGCATCTTCACCGCTTGCCGTGGGGCTGAAAGGCTTTGTGCATCCTGACAGTCTCCCCTGAGACCCTTTCACAAGGAAACCTGCACCTAAGATTGTTCTTATATTCCATACTCCTCACCACCACAGACACATTCATAACTAGAAGAGTGTGCTCAGTAGAGCACAAATCTCTGCCAGGCGGCATGCTTTGAGAGCGAGGGGGGGAAATAAACAGACGTGATGTGATGCCATCAGGTATAAAGTGGAGCTGCTACATTGACAATGCAATAGAGACTGGTTTTGCAGACCTTCAGTGTGAGAGAGAGAGTGGGAGAGAAAAAGAGAGAGCCACAAACGTTACATTAATAATACATTTAATCTAATATACTTTTACTTTTATTTAGAAAATCCGTGACTGGAAGTCCAGACAATACTGCTGTGAGACAGAGCTGTGGCTGTACATATAGACTTTGACTTGAAGACTTTTATTTAGAAAATTCCTGAGCAGAAGTCCTGTTGGGGCTTCAAAGGGGCTGTTGGCTGTTCTCTTAAGATGCATGCAGAACTACAAATACCCATAGATATATATAGAACACTAGATAGCTTGCCCGCGCTGCCGGCCAAGGTCAATATTTCAGCGAGTTATGAGTATTTTTGTCTGTGCAGCTCACTCACTCTCACTCAAGGCTAACTGGAGCAAGATGGCGGCGGTTCAGTGACGCTGGTGACTCCGCCTTAAGCTATCTAGTGTTCTATAGATATCTATGCAAATACCCACTGGCTTTTTCCACCTAACCCCTCCCCCACCTTTTCCAGGTGAGAGGCATTCACTGGTAGGGGGTAGGTGCATGAAAGTTACTATAGCTCAGCTCTACGTGTTCGGGAGACTCGGTGCATAAAAACCTGATTATGATCATGTCTCTACCACAACCACAGCCCGAGCTGTGAGTGAATTACACAAAGGGGAGCATTATGACAGGAGACTCATTTTCAAGAAAATTTTTGAGGCACGGGCAGAAGTGGGAATTTAAAAAAAGTTAAATACCCGGAAGACTAATGAAAATAAAATAAATTTCCTTTTACCCAACTTGGTAGCACTTTATAATAACACCCTGTTATAATACATTTATAAGGTATTTGTAGATAATGAACTAATCATGAACAAACCATTTATATACATTCATAAATGATTATTAAATCATTTATAACTATATTTGTATAACATTTACAGATTAGTTCTACATTATTTATAACTCATTATCAACATTGTTTGTACTTGATTTGTTCATCATTAAATAATGTTGTTTAATGTATAGTAACACATTTGTAGATGCTTTGAAAAATGGATATGAAAAAACTACTATAGTGTATCTCCATTTATTTTTCATGTTCAACAAATGATTTGTTAAGACATTCATAAAACATCTATAAATCATTTGCAGATGCTATCGTGGGGGCCAATCTACAGTGAAGCCTATTAATCATTAACAAGTGTCTAATACAGTTAATTATTTGTTTACTTTTTCATCACATGTTACAAATGTTGTAGGCAGCTTTCGGATACACCCTTCTTTGTGACATCAAACAGTGACAGAATTAGGACTAAAGATAAATGCAATTTTATTAACATATAAAATACATGTGCATGACATAATAGTGTAACATCGGGGGGCACTAGGACCCAGGAGTACCCTGGCCAGCCAGGTATTGAAGAGTATCTAGAGAGGAAGTCTCACGCGAGCGAGACTTCACGTCACGTGTGTTGCCGTCTGTTTGAATGGAAGCACAAGTTATCCGTGCTGCGTCTATACTTTCGCTTTTCAGGTATGAGCAGGTTAAACACCTTTTTTTGTTGGTAAATCTATTCCATCATTTCCGACCTACAAACAACTCTTATATGTTGTGTAGACGTTCGTGTAGATGTGGTGGCCGCTAACGTTACATTTGTTCCTAATGTGTGCTCAGTGCTCAGTATGTATGTGATGACGACACGACACACAAGAGTAATAATTATTTGTGTCGTGTCATCATCACTGAGCACACTGAGCACACATTAGGACCAAATGTAACGTTAGCGGCCACCACATCTACACGAACGTCTACACAACATATAAGAGTTGTTTGTAGGTCGGAAATGATGGAATAGATTTACCAACAAAAAAAGGGGTTTAACCTGCTCATACCTTATTAAAAGCGAAAGTATAGACGCAGCACGGATAACTTGTGCTTCCATTCAAACAGACGACAACACACGTGACGTCAAGTCTCGCTCGCGTGAGACTTCCTCTCTAGATACTCTTCAATACCTGGCCAGGGTACTCCTGGGTCCTAGTGCCCCCCGATGTTACACTATGTCATGTACATGTATTTTATATGTTAATAAAATTGCATTTATCTTTAGTCCTAATTCTGTCACTGTTTGATGTCACAAAGAAGGGTGTATCCGAAAGCTGCCTACAACATTTGTAACGTGATGAAAAAGTAAACAAATAATTAACTGTATTAGACACTTGTTAATGATGAATGGGCTTTGTCGTATTCGATTTATATAGAATAATCTTCAGGACGAGGAGATTGCATTTAGATATTTATTCAAAGGTAAGTACTCGTTAAGCATGAGTGTAACTCCATCCACGGCTGGCAGCCAACTGACTGTCAGGACCCCTTGTCAGGTATACATAATAGGAAGGTGCGCCTGGCGCGCCTGTCGTAAATGATATATTCAAAGCATGAATATTACAGTAAATGATATATTCAAAGCATGAATATTACATCCTCCTTCTTTTAAAGAAAGCTTTATAAGCTATGAACAAAATTGAAATAAAGAAAGGTTGTGCAATACTCTGTAAGAGTTTCTTTGTAAACAATAACAAGTGCGTTACCTGTGTCAGGACCAGGCAATGTAAACAGGTAGGATTAATATGTTAAACATAAAAGATTCATGTATCAAGGTATTACAGTTCGTATTGTGTGCACTCTTATTCTGGAAAGTCTGCTTTAATATTTGAATACTTCAGCTGTGAAAAGGTATGTATTCATGGCTTATTTGGTCGTGTGTCTCAACACTCTTACCATATGCAGTTCTTATTTGTAGAATTAGCTTGCTAACAAAATGGGAAAATATCGACAATTAAGCAAGGTAAGTAGGTCATAGATTCAACACATATAGTAAGTCATCATTTCAGCATACATTAATATTTTGTTACATTTCACCACCCCTTTTTTTTCTTTTTCTTTTTTTTTCATTGGGGTAAATGGTGTTATAATAGGGCAGCGATCCGCCTGCACCCTGTACATTTATAGGTCTAAAATGTCCCGAGGCTTCACTGCTCGGCCGGATCTGGTGTAGTATGAAGCTGAGTTCTCTTCTGAGTCCTCTGACAGTTCAGGGTCGTTGGTCTCCGGCGGTTGATCGACGCTCTCTGGACTTGGCATACCGTCGCTGTCCTGGAAGTGTTCCTCTTTTGTGTCCCTCAGGTACCTGCGGTTGCGGCGGTATTCACGTCCATCTTGGGTGCGAACGTGGTATGACCGCGCAGTGTCGGCTGGTTGTATGACTACTGCTGGCCTCCAGCGTCCATGTTCTTGTAGCCTGACAGATTCACCACAATGTAGTGGGGGCAGCGGTCTAGCTGACCTGTCATAGTATTTCTTCTGGTGCTGTTGTCTCTGCACTCGCTTGTCATGTCCATCTTTGGGGCTTACTACCCCTGGCCGCAGCTGTTGGTTGGTGCTCGGGAGGGTTGAGCGTAGCCTGCGGCTCATCAACAGCTGTGCCGGCGATTTGAAGTTGTCGACTGGGGTGTTACGATATTCCAGGAGGCTTAGGTACGGGTCTCTTCCGTCTGCCTTAGCCTTGTCCATGAGTGATTTTGCCGTCTTCACAGTTCTCTCCGCTAGTCCGTTGCTTTGCGGATAGTGTGGGCTTGACGTGACGTGTGTAAACTCCCATGACTTGGCGAATGCCTCGAACTCTTTAGACTTGTATTGTGGTCCGTTGTCTGAGACTATGGTCTCTGGGACGCCATGCCTGGCACAGGCTGCCTTTAGCTTGTGGACAACAGCTGCCGATGTGGTGCTGTGAAGTCTGTCTAGTTCGAAGAATCTGCTGTAGTAGTCGACGGTCACAACATAGTCCTGGTTGTTCCAGTTAAAGAGATCTGTCCCTACAACCTGCCAGGGGCGGTCTGGGATACGATGAGGCATCATGGGCTCCTTGGTGTTTGATGGGCGGCGCTCTTGGCATATTGAGCACTTCTCCACGACTTGCTCTATATGTCTACCCATTCCAGGCCAGAACATGATGTCTCGTGCTCTCAGTTTGCATTTTTCCATTCCCATGTGGCCTGCATGGATCTTGATCAGCATCTCTCCTCTGAGGCTGGTAGGGATGACTATTTTCTCCCCTTTGAAAATTATTCCATTCGTTTTGGATAGTTCATCTCGGTGATTCCAGTATTCTGTGATGTTCTGGGGGCATTGTTTTCTTTCCTCAGGCCATCCCTCCAGGATAGCCTAACTGAGCAGCTTTAGCTGTGTGTCATTGTCTGTTGTTTCTCTGATCTCCTGTAGCCTGTCGTCGTGTACAGGTAAGCTGTTGTATACCATGTGTACCTGAAGGTCCATCCCTTCACTGAGACCGTCGTCGTGAGAGGTGAGTGATTTCCTGGACAGCGTGTCGGCTACTGGGATGTCTTTCCCAGGGCGGTGCACGATCGTGAAGTTGTACTTGTGTAGTTGCAGTATCATCCTCTGTAACTGCGGTGGGGCTGCGGCGATCGGCTTCTTCATGATCGACTCCAGGGGCTTGTGGTCAGATTGCACCATAACATGGCGACCGTAGGCATATTGGTGGAAGCGTTTGAATCCATAAAGGACTGCGTACATCTCCTTTTCGATTTGTGCGTAGTTGACCTCGCTGTCCGTGAGTGATCTGGATGCGTAGCTAATGGGCCTTCCTTCCTGCATCAGCACAGCACCCAGACCATACTTTGATGCGTCCACTTGTAAGCTGAGCTCCTTATCTGGGTCAAAGTAGATGAGGACTGGCCCAGGTTCACTGGTAAGTATGTCTTTCATCTTTTGGAATGCAGCGTCGTGCTGCGCGTCCCACAGGAACTCATTCGATTGTTTAAGCAGCTGTCTCATGGGTGCGTTGATCTCGGAGAGGCTCGGGGCGAACTTCGCCAGATAGTTGACCATACCTAGCACGGTCTCCAGTTCTGCACGGCTCTTTGGCGCCTCCATCTCCTTGATGGCAGCTATCTTGCCTGGGTCAGGCTTCATGCCGTCAGCTGAAAGGATGTGCCCGAAGTAGCTCACTTCGGTGGCTCCGATGGTGCACTTGTCTGCGTTGAGCCGAACGCCTCTCTCCCGTGATCTCACCAACATTGCATGTAGGTTCTTATCGTGTTCTTCTCTGGTCGCGCCATATACAAGGATGTCGTCTACTATAGCTGCTACTCCGTTCAGTCCCTCGTATGTCTCGTCGATTTTTCGTTTGGAACTCGTCCTGGGCAGAAGCGAGCCCAAATGGTAATCGTAGGAATCTGTATCGTCCAAACGGTGTGTTGAACGTCGTCAGCTTCGATGATTCTGTGGAGAGCTTGATGGACCAGTATCCCGACCTTGCATCCAGTACGCTGAAATAGCGTGCGCCTGTTAGTCTGGGTGTGATGTCCTCTAGTGTCGGCAGAGGGTAGTGCGGGCGCTTGATAGCCTTGTTTAGCTCCTTAGGATCCAAACATAGTCTGAGCTTGCCTGTGCGTGGTTTCTCAACAATGACCAGTGCACTGACCCACTCCGTTGGTTCGATGACTCTAGCGATGATCTGTGTGTCTTCCATACTCTGTAGCTCCTTCTTTAGTCGGCCACGCAGGGCGATCGGTGTCCTTCTCAGTGGGCAGACTACTGGCGTGGCGTCTGGGTCTATATGGATGTGACACTCTCCTGGGAATAGTCCTATCCCTTTAAACACGTCGTGGTATTCTTCCATGATGGTCTGTTTATCTGTGTGTGCATTTACTGACAACACTAGTTTAATGAGGTCCATATTCAGGCATGCCTGTAAACCTAGAACTGGGGGTGCCTGAGTGTCTACTATGTAAAAGTCTAACAACATGCCACGCTCTTTGTATTTACACTTTAATGTGCATGTGCCCTTTACCACTAGCTTCTCTCCACCATATCCTGTCAGTCTGCGTGAAGTAGGCTGTATTTTGCGTTTATCTTGTAACCTGTGATACTCTCTCAAAGGAATTACATTTACTTGTGCACCTGTGTCTAGCTTA
Organism: Notolepis coatsorum; assembly: GCF_963971535.1. Classification (NCBI taxonomy): domain Eukaryota; kingdom Metazoa; phylum Chordata; class Actinopteri; order Aulopiformes; family Paralepididae; genus Notolepis; species Notolepis coatsorum. The sequence goes on along the minus strand of NC_140167.1, from coordinate 107,705,648 downwards.
AATTTAAGCTCTGTGCCCTGTTTTCCTACTTGTATGTCTGCGAACGCTTGTTCTGTTGCATCAAATCGTCTGTCTGTCACGGTGTCTACATACAGTTCGTCTGACTCTTCTCCTGACTCAGAGCGCATGCTAATCTCGTGTACTGACTTTTTCTGGAAACTACCGGCCCTGCAGACTTTGGCAAAGTGGTTCCATTTTCCACACTTTGTGCACTGTTTCCCCCTAGCTACACAGTTAGCCCCTTCCTTGTGAGCTCTACCCCCACAGTATCCACAGTTCTTACGTGTGTCTGTGTCGCTCGCTCTGTTCGCTCTCTCTGTCCACTCTGCTCTGGGGCGATATCTCTGTGCGCTATACTTCTGTTCATGTCTGTGTACCTCGTGCAGGAGCTGCTCCTGCGCGCTGCTCGTGGCGCCAGTAAAGCTCTTTATCTGTGATTGTGCTAGCTCGTGGGCTCTAGCTATATCTACCGCTTTGTCTAACGACAAGTCTGATCCAACGTTTAATAGTTTCTCTCTTACTTTTGCTGAGTGTATGCCAAACACAATGCGGTCTCTAACCATCTCATCATTGTTCACATATGCACAGTCCTTCACGAGTAGTTTCAATGCAGTGACAAATTGTTCAAATGACTCGCTAGGTTGCTGGGTTTTCTCATGGAATTTGTACCTAGCGAAAATCGTGTTCCTCCTTGGAAGTACATATGCTTCGAAATTGTCATAGTAGCTCTTCAATACCTTTGCTTCATCTGCACTGAGAGTCCATGTGTTGTGAATGTCTCTCCCTCTTTCTCCGCTCCACAGTAGCAGGTAGCTACATTTCTCGTCCTCTCCTTTCTTCTTGAGTGGGCCCGAAAACAATAGCTCTGCATGCTGCCTGAACTTCTTCCATTCTCCCGGTAAGTCCAGAGAATCCCAATTCATCCATGGCGACGGGACTCCGTTGATATCCATGTTCATCCCGCTTCTGACACCATGTCGTATTCGATTTATATAGAATAATCTTCAGGACGAGGAGATTGCATTTAGATATTTATTCAAAGGTAAGTACTCGTTAAGCATGAGTGTAACTCCATCCACGGCTGGCAGCCAACTGACTGTCAGGACCCCTTGTCAGGTATACATAATAGGAAGGTGCGCCTGGCGCGCCTGTCGTAAATGATATATTCAAAGCATGAATATTACAGTAAATGTATATTCAAAGCATGAATATTACAGGCTTCACTTTAGATTGGCCCCCACGATAGCATCTGCAAATGATTTATAAATGTTTTATGAATGTCTTAACAAATCATTTGTTGAACATGAAAAATAAATGGAGATACACTATAGTCGTTTTTTCATATCCATTTTTCAAAGCATCTACAAATGTGTTACTACACATTAAACAACATTATTTAATGATGAACAAATCAAGTACAAACAATGTTGATAATGAGTTATAAATAATGTAGAACTAATCTGTAAATGTTATACAAATATAGTTATAAATGATTTAATAATCATTTATGAATGTATATAAATGGTTTGTTCATGATTAGTTCATTATCTACAAATACCTTATAAATGTATTATAACAGGGTGTTATTATAAAGTGCTACCAACAACTTTATTCTTTCTTTGCGGCCTGGTACCAAATGATCCACGGCCAGGTACCGGTCCGCGACCCGATGGTTGGGGACCTCTGCTATAGAGCCTTCTCTCTATACTCCGTTATGCGCAAGCTTACAGACTTGAGGAGCATGTACTGGAGTAGATTATTCTATGCAACTGTCAGCCAGCTTATTTTTTTTTTTTATATTTCTTTTTTAGCGTTTATCGCTTTTTTGCTACTGGGCAGTCCAGTAGAGAGAGAGAGAGGAGGAACGGGAGACAGAGTGGGGGGAAGACATTCGGCAAATAACGACGGGTCCGGGAATCGAACCCGGGTTGGCCGTGCCGCGACTCAGCGCGTTATGTGGTTCGCCACTGGGGCGCCCTGTCAGCCAGCTTTTATGCGATGGAGAAATACACTTTCAATTGTGACGGAGAGAAGATCAATTCAATTCAATTCAGATACAATTTAACACAAGCGGTTCCAAAGATATTAACCTCTTTAGCCCGTGCGTTCCGCCAGCGCATAAATCAAGCTCTGCAGACAGTCTGACAAAATTATCATTTTATTTTTCAAACGTATTCAAGTATAAACATCATAACCATGTCACAACAGCAGTTATAATGTATATTATCATCAATACGTTAGTTTACCAATAGGTTAAAGCAGGGTGACCAAACGTCCTCTTTTGCCCGGACATGTCCTCTTTTCACGGCCTGTCCGGGGCATCCTTTTATAAATTAATGAAAATGTTTTCTTGTTTTCATTGTTTCTCACAGGATGCATGCACTTATTAAATTGACTGGCACGTTGCACAGAATACTACGGTACTCTGTTGCGTGTGACGTATTCCTTGACAAGACTGCTTTGTGGGCGGCACCACTACGTTCACTCGCAAACAGAGGAAGCGGACAGATTTGATTCTACTCACAGAGCAGCGTTGATTCTACTCACAATGCCAAAGCGAAAATGTACATTACAGATGAACTGCAGAGAAAATTCCCAATTTACCGTCCCGGTCGAGACAAATGGGAGGCGGAGTGCAACGCGTGCAAAACTTGACCATAATTATGTTTTGGTGTCGTTATTGAAGGTGCTGGAGAGATCTCAAAGCACAGAAAAAGATAAAAAAATAAATAAAGCTGTGCGAGGCGAGAGTTTGACAGCAAAGTTGACCAAATTAATTGAAGTATGCAGCTATACAGAGAGAGAAAGAAAATAATTGAAAACTATTTGAATGCCTCAAAATTATGTTTTGGTTTGATTTATGATAACATAAGATGCTTATGATACAATCATTCTACACACATAATCCTAGGAATATGTGTGTAATAAATTAGTTTTGTACACTAAATAGCAAGTTATGCAAATGTTAACAAATCCAAAACTGCATAGAGCACTTTTAAATTACTATCTTTGTGAGGTTACTGTTTAATAATTTACATTACAGTGAAAAGATAAAGCTATTTTTTTTTGTATCTTTTAAAGCTGGATTCTCTAATACAGAAGGGGTATTATTTAGAACATTAATTAATTAATTTTGTCCAGTAAGACTTGAAAAGAGCTATTATTTTGGTTGTTATAGGTAATAAAGCATGTTGAGTAACTTTGGTTATAGAGATATATTATTTTGTTATATAAAATTATATAAATAATAATTAAGTATCTTGAGGCTGGAGGCAGAGTGTCCTCTTTTTTGGAAATCACAATATGGTCACCCTAGTTAAAGGTTATTAGTGCAATTTTAGTATTAGTTTTTGTGTTGTTTTGATTGCGGAAGTTGGCCATTTTGAAAAAGCGACCCTTGGTAATTGTAGTTATTTTGAAGAGGACATCCAGAGCTTTCAATGAGCGTTGGCATTTTTCAAAACGACACTTCCCAAAGGCCTCTAGGAGACTTCAAGCAAATTACTTCTGTATGCATTTTTTTAATATATTTTATTACTCTGAATAATATACCACAAAACTGAACGTTATTGGCATATATTGGAGTGCAGTTAGTTTGTCTCCCATATTTTGAGTATTTAGCAACAATCAGATTTGAAATCAGTTTAAAAATGGCGGCACTCTGGCAAGAATAAGAAACCTACTGTACATACAGTATATTTCATTATCTGTTCTTATGCACGCCTGGTCATACTAAATCCAAATTGAACTTGGGCATTTGAAAGATAAGATTTGGCACAATCCATAAATGTGCGAATTGGCTATAATAAGGTCATTTATAAGCCTGCTATTCTATATTCTATAATAATATTTCAAATTGCATTGGTCCGGATGGGAGAATTCAGTACTGTATCTACAAAACCTTCTGTTTAATCATCTTCCCTTTATTCATTTCCTTAGATTTTTTGTACACCTGATCTGAAGAAGGTATACTGAACAAGCTCAGTGGCAGTTTTTTTTTTATGTCTGGTCATTTTTAGCATGGTGTTATTCACTGTCAAAGATGCCATGAAAAATCATAATTCATATTCTCCTTTGTTTCATCACAATTTAAGCAAGCCTAGTAATAGACACAATATTTCTGATTGGGAATACATTCACTGAGGTCCATAGATGTCACTAGATACCAAGAACATGCAAATGGACCTTGTAGAAGTGGAGCAATATTCCATTTACTTAGGTATGTATTTTAGGCGGATTTTCAGAAAATAGTTAGGGCTCCGGGCTTAAGAGGTTAATGTTTCTCGGCATATCTTCACACCGCCAACTAGGGCTGACCCCTATTAATCGATTAATCGACTAATCGGTCGAAAGGAGCCGCAGTCGACTGGCCAACCTCTTAGTCGAATATAATCTTTTTTTCTTTTATTTTTTTTTTATTTTTTTTATCATTCTTTCCAAAAGAAAAGAGGCCTAGAAGCGTGGCTAACGCTAATGGCACGCATACCAGAGGCTAACTGCCTACAAAAACAGGCACAGAGGCACTGAAAGAGGATTTCACCCATCTAATGAACACACTAGACTAGACAAATATCAAGATGTATCCATCAGTGGACCAATTGCATGCTTTTGCAGAGGACAAGAAGCCTTCAGTCGACTCCTTCAGACATTAAGCACCCCCCACAGCCCAAATGGAATAATAAAAAAATATATATATATATACTTTTTTTTTCTTTTTTAAGTCGACCAATAGTCGACTAACGTCAAATTTTGGCCAATCCTAGTCGACCATCCAAATCCTTAGTCGGGGACAGCCCTACCGCCAACAAAGTAAAGTACACGTTGTCTCGGAATGGATTTTGGTGTGTCTCCTCTCCGACACCCAAGACAGAAAGTACTTAGCCACTCCCCTCAGACACAACTGTAGTTTTTACAATTATCAATCTATCAATAATTAACACATTTACAAGTCGTATTATGTTTTGCAAATAAGGAGACATATAGAGAACATTTAAAAGCACTCAAAATCATGTCAATATCTCCATTTCGACCTATTTCTGAATTGAGTGACATTTTGGGGTTCTCTGAGGAATCGTGAGCTCCTTAACAAGACGGCCTAGACTGTGCCGGGTCACATATTTTATTTCAAGAATGGGGGAAGGTTGGAGGTGGTGATGTAGCAGAGAAGGCAGGCAGGCAATGATCCTGAGGCAAAAGAAACACAGAATGAGCGAAGCACAAAAAACTCAGAAAAACTGACAAAAAGCTGCATAGGAATAATTTCCAAAGAGAGGCCTGAAATGTCACTACCAAGTAGCTGAGTTAACAATCTGACGAAGAGTTATTGAAGAACCATGGTAAATATACTGCAGGGCTGATGAGTAGATGGTCGGCAGGTGTGGTTGCTGAGCAGGTGAGTGGAATCAGTTGATTACAGGAAGCTGCTTGCCTCAGCTGACACACAGACAGGAGGAAAACAGGCATAGGGGAGACACAGGAGCCGCTGGATCTTGACAGGGTATTTGTTAATGTTGTAAACAGGTGCCAGAGAGCTGTGACCCTGTGTAGTAGAGTAGACTATCACCCTCTTGTGTTCAAAAGGTGTAACTTTATACTGAACTGTATGTATTTCAATGGACATTGATGGAAATGTATTCAAATACAATACTTGTTGTTGACCGAATTGAAAAATATTAGAGAATCCAGGGCCCTCATTTATCAATGGTGCATACGTACAGATATGTGCATAACCCGTGCGTACGATCATTTCTAAGCAAAGTGTGGGATTTATCAATTTGAACGTGTGCTTGACTTTGTGCGTATATATACGCACAGCTCTGACCATGCGTACCTGGCGCCCAGCGGTAGAATATGGAGACTGCATACGGACGGCATATGCTTTCATCAGTTCCATGCATTAGTTTCAACGCGGAAATAAGCTTTCATGCATTAGTTTGACTGACGTGTTCTGTATGACCCCCCGTAATTCATTATAGTTAATTGTAAAATAGCGACAGTAGTATAATTATTGTCAAAACCCTATAAATAGCATTTGGAATAATAGGTCTTTCTTTCTGAATTAATGCAGCATGGTTTATATATAGCGTTATCGGAATATACGGGGTGTACTGACTGCGCTCCGCGTAACTCAACTCGTTATTATTTTGCGCATAGATTGCAGAAATACGGGAACGTTTTGATTATATTTAAAAGGCTTTGCCATTGTTAAACGAAATAAGTGGAATTCCGAAGCTGTAAGCAGAATACAAGTCATATGAACACCCACGATATAGTGTTCTTCCCCCTTCCTATACTGTATAAGAAAGAATTAAAAACGCATTGCAACGAGAACAGAGGTTATTTGTTGAGTTTATGTGTATTACAAAACCCTTGCAATAAATGTGTCTTAAATTAATGAAAAGCATACATGCTCTGGTAGCATATATCGTGTGGGTGATATGACTTGTATTCTTCTTACATAACTTCGAAATTCCACTTATTTCGTTTTACAATGTCAAAGCCTTTTAAATATAAATCAAAACGTTCCCGTATTTCTGCAATCTATGCTCAAAATAATAACGAGTTGAGTTCTAACAAAGAACTTATTACATGCTGGGTAGGCTGACTGATAGAGAGTAACAGTATAGCCTATACATATTATTTAATGTTTTCATAAGCGTAAAGATACAGCTAGATTAACGATCAAGTTAGTTTACTGTGCAGGCTTCGCAGGGCTGTGCCATGTGTTATATATGCGCAAGTTACTGTTGCATAATGTAGGCTATGGCTGCTATTATATCTAATTTATCATCATATTAATTAAATCATATTATACCCGGTAGCCAATCGAACGAAACTAATAAAGGCATTCATATTCCAGCATTGGTTATAATGACACACCAACGCCAAACAGTGGTTAACGGTCTTTATTAGTATTTTGAGCTGTCCAGGCAGAATTGCAGCAATGGTTTTAGGGAGTCGTTGATATCTGACATCACCGCGTACAAGTCCGCCAACCTGTCGCGTATTTATCCCATAACACAGGTTGTGTCTTCTTGGTTCGACAGCGCGTTGAATTCGTTGGTTAGACCTCCGTGAACAATCTCGCTCGTGAAGTTTCTCAGAGTTTGCTCGGGTTAGTCCATTATTTCACATCCCATGGGGGTGTCTCATGACCATATATGGATAATCATGCACAAGCATTGACGGTAGAACAAATGGTATTCATCAACACGGAGTGTGCGTGGGACCCGTGTACTCACGTGTGATAAATCCCGATTTTTCTGTACGTACACACATTCTAAAATCTGTGCTTAAGAATGAAAATAGAACACTTTCTAAGAATTGTTGATAAATGAGGGCCCAGGTCCTTGGCCTACTGTCAGCCTATGTGCAACGTTACATCCAAATCGGAATGGAAGTGAGATTAGCTGTGGACAGAGAGACAGACACACACGCACACAACCGCCACCAAACGCATAATTCCTCTCCAGGCACAAAACGGCAGGTCCTCAAAGCTACAGTACACCGTAGGGCCAGAGCATGACAGCCCGGCATGAACGCATGTACTGTAACGCACCAATACCACTTTTTCTCTGCCGATACCGATTCAGAGTCCTAACTATTCAGCATCGGCCGACACCAAGTAGCGATCCATCGCTTTCACTGAACAGTATAGACTTAGAGTCTTAGACCATCAGTTTGGGGTCAGTGGACAACGATTATTGGAATATAATCAAACATTCTCCATTGCAGAGATGTCAAAACTGAATGAATATGTGTCATTCACCCTTCTTCCATATAGATAAACAGCAACTGTACAATGCGGTTTCCCGATTGAATTTAGGCACTCCTTTGTACTCTTTTGTCTGATATGAGAGGGCAACGTGATATACATCCTATCAGCCTTTTCCCTTCACTCGTCCTGGAAGAGATGGTTTAAGCGCAGGGAGGACACGGTTGATCCATGTCGAGCGAGGTTGATAGCAGACGCACCGCTGGATATGCATGCAACCATGCATACATTATGATAGCATCTAATTCTGCCATGTACACCTTAGAGGTATTTTTAATGTCACAGGCCCTGTTGCCTTGTCTCGTTAACCACCGATATGATCTCCTCTCGACGAGAGAGAGAAATAACGTCTCCCTGAAGACCAGGTAAAACGAGAGCGAGGCAGTGTCTCTACCAAGAAATGGAAAGACCCGGTTTCTCTATTAACGTGATCCTGTACCGAAAATGAACTGTAGTAAAGCAATTGTATTACGGTCGTTTTTTTTCTTCCTTTCGTACGCACAGATGACTTTAGAAATACTTTACAGTGAATCGCTAGAGAAATCACCATTATGCATAGTATTTCTATGGTAAGACGGAAAAGTTTAAACGTGAATATAGTGATTTGCCATACATTCCACCGTAGAAATAGTGTTGTATCACTACTACAGTACGTCTGTAGTATATCTATAGTGTGTATAGAAAAAACCTAAATGGGATTACTAGTATTTCTGTGGTAAATAAAAAAATATATAGGAATACAGGAATATTATAGGTTTTACTGTAGTTAATTTTGGTATGGGGTGGTGCAGTCGATTGGATGATTAGTGTTTCCTCTACAGTTATTCAGCAGCAGCGGTGGACGACCACAGTAGGAACATGAGCACCACGGTGGTGTGTAGAAGTGTAGTGCTTTAATCAAATGTAAACAGTTTCAATGCTACAACCTGCACTGGAACCAAAACGAATGAGAGCAACATGGATAGATGTGAAAAGACGGTGGGGTTGAGATAGGTCAATCACACAGGAAACACTGATGATGATGATGATGATGATGATCGTGAGGGTACAATGAGTTCAGGAACGTTGTGGGACGTTATGGGTGTTAAGCAAAAGGGCTGTATCTAAGGTAAGAATTAGGTTTATGAACAACTTTTTACTTTATCATCATGGCAACAATACAGGTCTGGTCAAATATTTTATTTATGATATTTTCCCCCACTGCATTTGCACAGTACCTCCATCACTTCCTTGTGTATACCTTTACTTGTGTCATATTTTTAATTAAACATTTTAACCATCATTTCTATTTTAATATTATTATTCTATCTTCTTTGTGTGAGCAAGCACCAAGCCAAATTAATTTGTATGTACAAATGTACATGGGCGAATAAAACTGATTTTAAAAATGTTGCGCTACGTCCAGTTAGTAGTTGTATCCCATCTAGTCACAGCCGTTTTGGAAGGTATTGATAAAAAAAAATTACAGAAAATTAGACATAGCCACCCACAACACTCCCACCCTCCCCATTTCATCACTGCCCCAGCTCAACCACCCTCCCCACCCAAGATCCCCCCCTCCCCAATCCCAGGACACCCACCACCATCACATCCCCAAAACATGAAAAGACATTGAGCACGAAAAAAATAAATCACAAATGAACAAGTAACACTACAGTACAAACAAACTAAGCGAAAACAAATAAGAAAATAAACAAATATATATATTTTACATTATATCTATATATTGTGACGAGCCTGGTGGTGTTCAGACTTGTCACCAGAGGTGCGTTCCTCATATCAACTCTGATTGCACGCACTCGAATGACGCCACGTGTGCGCTCGCTCCCGCACATGCGCATAAATGTTCCCTCGCTTAAGCACAGACTAAAGACAGTGCCTAATTGCCTCTACGAATGGAATGTAATACATTTCATTCACAAGTCTGTGTGAATGTATCTGAGAACGTATTTAACACACCTGACGACTGGCGCTATTGATATGCAAAGTAGCCCAGGTGGGTACTTATAGCGAGTTGGCGAGTGCAGCGCATTCCTGTGTGCACGCGCTTCTGCTCAAATCTTTGGGTGCACGGAGTGCAACCCCATCCCATGAAGAACGCATCCATGCTCGTCACGGTTCAAAACCAAACAAATTCAATTGTCCACACAAGTGCAATATCAATCAATAAGAATATGTATTGGTTATAGGCAGAATATAGTTCGATGGGCAAAATAGAATGGTCGTAATACAGTCTGATGTCCAAAACACAAAAACAGGCTCTCGTACAAAAAAAGGATTGTTCAATACTCAGAGTAGTCTTCCGGTCCAGGGTCAGTACACATGGGGGTTTCTCAGCCAGTCTAGGGTCCAGTACACAATGAACACCTTCTCGCCTTCACCTCTCCTCTCACTACCTCTCACCTTACAAGCCTTAAGGTCCCCCTATAGGGGACTTTTCTTTTCTTTATCATAAATCGATCAATAGAGACCGTATTAGATCCCCAATTATCATATAATGGGGTATCATTGGAAAGCCACACTCATTGGCTACAACCCTGTGCAAAGATTTTCGAGATCGCCAAATGATTGACGGAGCTAGAGCCCCGGGAGTCGGGGGTGGTAATGTGTACTTTTGCGTACTTTGGGGCACGCCTCACATATCGGCAGGGGTGTAAAGTACTTGAGTAATTGTACTTCGTTACAATACTTAAGTACTGTTTTGGGGGATTTGTACTTTACTCGAGTATTATTAGGTTTGTATACTTTGTACTTTTACTCCATTACATTTCAGAGGAAAAAAACATACTTTTTACTCCTTACATTTAAAATGCAGACCTACAAAGTACAAAGTACAATCTCACAGGTCCAACCATTTTAATTAGTATATTTTAATTGTGTATCTGGCCGAACTAACGTTAACGTTATTAATCCTGCGACCACAGGTAAACAGCCAATCAAATCCCCATCAATGGAAAATGAACCCGCCCATACCCATGCTGATTGGTCCTTGTGCAACACTAGAAAGCGGGGATCTTTGATTAAACACCTGCTATCAGAAGAATAGACAGTCAGATCCGCATTATGCTGTGGTTAATATTGTGATATTATTCAGGGTACTCCAGTATTCTGTCTTTAATATTGTGATATTATTCAGGGTACTCGAGTATTCTGCCTTTAATATTGTGATATTATTCAGGATAATCCAGTATGCTGTGGTTAATATTGTGATATTATTCAGGGATACACCATTCTGTTTTTAATATTGTGATATTATTCATGCTGTGGTGTGAATGCCGTCCATGTTAGTTTACCTTCAATGGAGAAGTGCATTAAATTATTTGGATGCAAAAAAAAGTGTCCTCTGTTCTTTCATTTCAGCATTGTCTATCACAGAACACATTCCATTGTGGGCAGAGTGTATGCTTGGTTTCATTCCAGCCTTGCCTAAACACCAGCTGATGATTTCACTAATTGGCTCACCTCTTCAACTAACTCACCTGGTGCAATGTATAGTTAAAATGAAAACTTGGCCGATGATGGAATGAGTTTGAGATCCATGGTCTATCCCTTTCCAAAAAAAAATTTACTTTGACTTTTTAGTACTTAAGTACATTTAAAAGTAGGACTTTTTTACTTTTACTCAAGTGTGTTTTTAGACAGATACTTTGACTTTTACTTGAGTTATATTTTGAGACAGTACCCATACTTTCACTTAAGTATAATTTCTGGGTACTTTTTACACCCCTGCATATCGGCATGTAACTCGAGAACGGATTTTGTCACCTGAAAGGGCAATCGACAGGCAACAAATAGCTTTAATTCTATCTATATATTGTATTAAAAGAAATGCACACCCGAGCACACACTAGAGGTCGGCAAAGAATCGTCCACATGTGGGCCCTTGGATGTTAAGAGGTCAATGTTTTTAAATATTTCTTTTTGTAGCCAAGAGTAAAGACCATAACCCTATCAAAAACAGTAGTCAAAGTGTATATTTTCATTTTTACCGATGTTTTATACGATTTATCGGAAATACAAATGTATAGAAAAATGCTAATTATCGTAAAAACCGCAAGAAATTACTAAATCCAGATTCAACCCTGCCATTGGAAAGAGGAGCATTTTCCCTATCCATAGATGTATGATTTGGCCATAATAAGGTCAAGGTCAAGTTCAAGGTCGTCTATGAATTTATAATTAAAGTCGATTATCATTAATTACTGTATCTACAAATCCTTCTGTTTAATCATCTTCCCGCGGTTCATTTGCTTAGATTTTTTGTACACATGATCTCAATAAGGTGGTGAATGAGCTCAGTGAGCATTTCCTCCTACCCGTATCAATTTGTGATCAAAGATGCAAAAATCATAAATCATAATTTATATTCTCCTTTGTTTCATCACAATTTACTCAAGCCTAGTAACAGACACAATATTTCTGACACTGGAAATACATACCCCCAGGTCCCTAGATGTTCCTAGATACCAAGAACATGCAAATTGACCTTGCAGAAGTGGAGAAATCTCCATTTACTTAGACATGTACCTTTAGGCGAAAACGGTCTACAGATTAACAACAATCACTTTCTACACATACTCAGCTCCAACCTCACCTCTCAACAATACTCTTATCTGTCCTCAGGTTTTATGGTATGTGTCTGGTGTGTGTGTGTGTGTGTGTGTGGGATGTGGGTGATCTAATGGTGCACAGGTGTGTTCTATCAGTCCTAATCAGCTACTAATTGCTTCCACTCCTCCCGCGGCAGTAGTATCTCCCGTCCTTCACATATCCATGAGACGGGTGGTGATATCTGCCACAATATATATATTTTTTGTATAAAGGGGGAGGGGGTGGTAGCTGTAGCTCAGGCCCACATCACTCCTCTGCAAGTATCAGCGTCTCATTTTGTATCTTTGACATTTTCTTTGATGTATTTTCAAAAATATTGTAGTAATAAATGTGGTCATAGACCCTGGAGTTAGAAGACATGAACAACATCTCACCTCTCCACTCCAGGTTGGCATCGTGGGTCGCACTGGGGCAGGGAAAAGTTCCCTCATCTCTGCACTCTTCTGGCTGGCCGAGCCCGAGGGCAGGATCTCCATCGACGGTTTTCTGACCTCCGAGATTGGCCTCCACACACTGCGCCAGAATATGTCAATCATCCCCCAGGTGACCTCTGCGATTTAACACTTTAACACATTCCCAGATGCTGTGTCTTAGCCAGGGGGGGAGTCGGACTGTTGGAGGATACTGTGATCGCAGACGTTACTGTAGCCTGTAGGCCTTGTGTATGTATGTATGTGACAAATAAACCTCTTGAATCCTGTCATATATTCAATCAGTTTCAGTAACTACAGAACACATAATACTAGACAACTCACTTGTTGAGGTCCGGCCGTCTGGACGGTCTGGGCTTCCACAGCACATTCCATGATAAAAAAAAAGTATCCATTTAGTTAGATAGATGATAGATCATCATCCAACACTGTCTACAGTATCCTATCCTGTGTTCTGATACGACCGCAGGCGCCGGCACGGTCACCGGGCGTTGTCAATAATAGTCCCCACCGGAGCAGCACCAGCAGCAGGTGTAATTGTAACGGCGTCGCCTGTAGATGATCCCGCCTCCTGCTGCTTTGTCAGCTTCACTGTCTTCGTGAAACCAAAATTGGTTAGGCTTACTTGTTTTCGTTTAGACATTATGCATTCCTGAGTGACCTTATTTACTGGCTGTCAAAACGATCACTGTGTCAACAAGTCACAGCCACAGGTTACAAAGTGGGTCAAGTTTGATTTGTGCCGTGCGTGCGTGCAGGCTGCAGCGCCGCCGCGCTCCGAATGGTAATTGCAAGAATAGCATGCATGTTGCCATATTACGTGTGAATTAGTGCGCAAATCATTAATCATACATCCAAAATAGCATACGTTTATTATTATACACGATGATGATACAGAAAATTACATAAAAATGAGAAATGCATGGCAAAAGTAGCATTTATTTTGAGTAATTTAGAGACCCCCCAAAAAATCACAAATCATGTTTTCAGGGGAGCTGATGTCTGATCTAGGGGAGCTATAGCGGACCCAGCTCCCCCCGTGGATCGCACCCTGGTCTTAGCATGTGGGAATATATACAGCAAGCATTTTAGAGAGAGATAATTAGACTATTTAAACACTTTTTATTATAGTTGTTTGTTTTTCTTATATTGTAATAAACTTTAATAAACACTTATATTGTTAGGAACCATGTCTGCATGCTCTGGGCCTGCTGGGCCACTTAGTTTCAACGTGTAATGCTAAATGTGAACTTTTTCTTCCAATGGGACAAGTGTCTGATAAAAGAAAAAACTTGAAGTTGCGTCATAGGTTAAGTTATACAGTATACACATCGCCATCTTAGTTGAAGTTTAGTCATAGGTTAAGTTATGTACACATCGCCGTCTTTGTTGAAGTTTAGTCATAGGTTAAGTTATGTACACATAACCGTCTTAGTTGAAGTTTAGTCATAGGTTAAGTCTTATACACATAACCATCTTAGTTTAAGTTTAGTCGTGTGACCAGCTGAAGTTGTGCTGTGTCTCATTTTGGGCCCTGACGTGTAGTTTTAAGAAACCAGGAAACAATAAACACTGAAGACTTGAGCTGCATGAGATTGACCTGGATTCAGCTGCTGAATCATTATCTTCTAGTCCCGCCTACTTTTGTGATTAGTATTTCGTGATTCAGGGTCTGGTCTTGCTGCCCTGATGGGTGTTTACTCTGGTTGGACCTTCAACCGGGCCAATCCGCGTCAGTTACCAGGCAGAGTCTATTTATCAGGTCTGTTTACCAGAATAATAACATCTGAAATCGGCCAGACTGGAAGCACTTTCAAATAAAAGAAAATAATAATAATAATAATTAAGTGAATTTGATTGTAATTCAGTATTCAGAGTATAGTAATTCAGAGTATCAGCTAAGCATGACATGAGCTTTGAATAAAAAGCTCTCAGACATTTATGGAGGTAAAAATCAGTGTGTAACAGTACTACAGCTCTACTAAGACTCCTGCGTTCACGTTTTAAAGGGATAGTTCTGATTTTCTCCTTACCTATGATACTGTTGATCGGTAGAGTCCTCTCTCAGCTCAATCCATGCTGTGGCTAGTTAGCCACAAATGAATGCAAAGTCAATGTGGTCGAGCGCTGGTCTGTACAAGCTGACTGAAGGTGCACTGTGGAGTACATTTCTGTTAGCTTGACCCCATTGACTTACATTAGTTTGAGGCTAACTAGCTGGAGCTAGTATGAGGAACAGCAGGGATTGTACAGGGACACAACATTATAGGTAAGTAGTAAATAGGGGCTAGGGTTCCAAAAACAACTATGTCTCATAAGGTTATATGTCTCTGGCGTATTCCCTGGTAATGTTGCACAGTTACTGTCAGACGCTAACAGCGGTAACAGAAACCATGGCCTCCTTCTTCTTCTTCTATATTTCTTACACGTCTGTCTTTAAAAGAAAAGAAGAAGAAGCTGAACCCGGTGAGGAGACTTACGGTCGTCACTCAGGGGATTTCTGAGAGTGAGACAAACGGATGCCTTGAGACAGTTTAACTTTATTTCCGCTTGTTGAAAGTGATACGGCATTAAGAAAATGCCAGCCTGCGGGTGAGTGTCAGCGGAGGGGGAGCCGACTCCCACGGCCCTGCGCTGTGTAGAGAGCTGCTCCCCGGCCCTGACAGGAGATTAGTCCTCTACCCCCCAAACATGGGAAAGCTGCTTAGGAGAACTACCCCCTCCCCCACCCATCCTCACACTTTTACAGCCCCCCCTGCACACCAAGTTTTCAACATCTTATAGGGCACAAGCCAAGATACCCCCCCCCCAAAAAACAAACAACAACAAAGAAAAACAAGATGCATTAATGCTTTTTAACTATGTTTTTTTTATTTATTTTTTGATGGGTTCCTCTGGTGTCGCTGTTACTTTTTAGATAAGGTTTCACTCCCAGGATTGAACTAGTTTTGAGACGGAAGTGATGTGTGATGAGATTTTGTGTTTGTTTTCTCTGCGATGATGGGGGAGAATTACATGAAGTGGCAGGTTAGGGGTTATTATAACTGCCACTGACACGTGAACTGCCACTGACATTATCCTATATGGCATTAGAGATGATGTATGTTCAGATGATCATCCCCCCCCTCCCCCAGTGATATCCTGGGCTTCAGCAACTATGATTGGTATTACTAATATTACAGAGAGCAGGTTTCCTACAGATTTGACTACGTTTCCCATTTTTCACAATTCTCCCGCTAGAAAGAGAGAAGTCTCCATTGGAATTTACAAATGTACTTTTGAAAACCCCCTTTCATATATTCTCTTGCCTATATATCTCACCGTTAAAGTGATATCCAGTCAGCCTTTCAAATGGAAAATATCTTGATACACGACGCTTGTTACCTCCACCTCGTGTCTTGGGATCTTCAGATGCTGATATGTATTCTATATGTTGCCAGTGAGGAGTTTCATTATTTGCCTCCCTGCCCACACAGATTTGATTATGATAAACTTGGCATTAAAAGAGGATCCATTTCAGATTCCATTGAAATCTCAGGAATGACTTCTTAGTGTGGAGAAGAAGAAGGAGAAGAATTCCGTGGGCAAACAGAGGGCTTAGAATTGTTGGAGCACATAATCGTGTCTATGGAAAACCCTGCTTGAAAAGCAGTTTTTCCAACACAGTTTTGAATCCTCAATTAAAGAGTGTCACAAAACTAGTTTGAATTGGGACTTGAGCTGGCTTAATGACAAGGCAGTCTCCTGGCGGCCGAAGGGAACAGCTCACTGGGAGTAAAGAGGTGGAAAGAAACCGGGATGAAAACTCCTGAAAGCTTAATTCTTTCTTGGCTGCAGTTGTCTTTTCTTCTTCACAGAATCGCTTGGAAATTGAACCTTTGCTCCTGGATTTTTCGCGAATCACGTACAGGCGTGTAGGTGTGTGCGATATGTGTGTGTGGGTGCGTGCGTGTACAGTATGCGAGTGCATACGCGTGCGTGTCGTCCATGCACATTATATCTTAGCGCCGTAGTGCTGTCACAGCATCGCTCCTCAGTGTGACCTCTGTGAGAGTTCAGAGCAATGACTCACTTCCCGACTACTGTTTCAGCGCACAGGAAGCGTGTTTGGTAGCATCTAAACAGTAGTACATACACCCAGTCTTTTATTTCTTTATATATATACTTTAAAAAAATATATTTACAGACACTGTGCTTTACTCTCGCTCCTGGCCTAATCTCCCAGTTGCCAGGTGAACATTCTTATCACGATCTGAGGTCAGATTAGTGTCGTGAGTAAGCATGATTTATCGCTTTGCCTCGACTGTATTGTGGACACAATGGCTCCCTGACAGTTGTATGGATGTGGATATCCAGACAGTTGCCTCGCTGCCCTCGCTTTATCTCTATCGCCGTTACAGGGGCCCTTTCACACTCATTAATGTTGGTTCAAATGGTCATTATGCCCCATTAAAGCATCATAAATCCTACATACGTCTTTCCGAAGAAAGCCCTGCTGTGTTTGCTCATTGATAAAAAACAATGACTTAATGGATACTATGAGACACTCTTATCTCCGGGTTATATTGTTCCATGAAGAGGGTATGACGCTCCATTTTATGGCCTGATAGAGGAGTCCCCTGTAAGTGTGCTCAGTAAATCACTTGAGCGTCAGTCGAACAGTGTTCCTATGAGTGAATATCTTGACCTGACAGGACGAGATGTGGGCCTGGGCTTGCTTCTGTTTATCATGTTTGCAGCAGGGGGGTGGGGGTGGTGGGTGTGTGTGTGTGTGGGGGGGGGGCATGCTGGAAATGCGCCCATAGAGCGGCTGACTGTTTCCACTGCACTGTAATAAAGAGCTTTATTTACTCTCCTAAAGACTGTCTGGCTGAACCTTGATACAGGTGTGTGGTTCATGGTAAATACACACCCCAGAGAGGAGCCTCTGCCTGGCTGCCTGAGCTGTCCTTTCATAGAGGCAGAGTCGACTGATGTGATAACCCCTCTTGACTGACTTGCATGTGTGTTTAACTCAGTGAAGCTGTGACTATTGGCAGACGTTTAAAACATGTTTTAAGCAACGGCACGTACTGTACGGTAAGTGCTCTGTGTTGTAGCAGCGACTGAAAGGGGAATGTCCTCTTGTGTTGCTATTATATGTTCAGACTCGATGTTCAGACTACCTCTGCACAGTTATTCTCCACCAGAACCGCAGCACAAGCCGTGGTTTTTCCAAGGTAAAAAGATCAAGTTATTGATGCACAGTGGGCCCGGGTGTTGAATAGAGCCCCTGAGAGTAGCGAGGCCTTTGTGAACATCTCTCCCTCACACATAGCCTAGCGGCGCTCCATAAAGCCTGTTTTAACCCTTTCATGTGTCTTTCCCCCTCGTCATTATCTTAACCGGCCACGGTCTTCTCTTTCTATATCCATCCTTCCCCAGGACCCGGTTCTCTTCACGGGCACCATGAGGAAGAATCTGGACCCTTTCAGCCGGCACACAGACGAGGACCTGTGGAATGCACTCCGAGAGGTACTCCAGCGTGGCTCTGAATGATTCCCCCTCGCCGGCCCAGGGGGGGATCCCTCTGTCCCCCCGCACAATGCTGCCATTCAGCCACCCTGCTCGCCACAAGTCATGGGGCGAAATCCCATTAGGGCCGTGGGGCCCAGCTCAATGTGCGGCTTGTAACTGGGAGCCATTGAAAGTGCAGGGGGGGAGGCCGACCAGGATGAAGGCTCCCCCCACAGTGAAGGGCTCCAGCTCCTGGTCCTTCTTCTGAATGGGTTTGGTGGCCTGGATTAAAGCTAGAGGCTGGCCACAAGGAAGCACTGGCCAAGGTCATCAGTGGCCCTGGCCCTGCATTGTGCCAGGCGGTTAATGGGTGTGTTTGGATGGCTCTTTAAAGACATCCCCACAGGAGGCCTTTATGCAGGAGTAATGAAGGGTTGGGGCTCTGCTCTGCCTCTCCACAGGTGCAGTTGAAGGCTGCGGTGGAGGAGCTGCCCAATCAGCTGGAGGCCGTGCTGGCGGAGGCGGGCTCTAACTTCAGCGTAGGGCAAAGACAGCTGGTGTGTCTTGCCAGGGACATCCTCAGGAGAAACAACATCCTCATCATCGACGAGGCCACGGCCAATGTGGACCCAAGGTCAGAGGTCACCGGAGTCTTCCAGCAGAGTGATTCTCAAAACGTTTCTGGGTTCCGGGAGCAGGAAGTGTTTGTCTTTGTGTGTCTTGGATCAGCAGGTAGTGGTGTTTCCACTCTGACGAACACCAAAAGGTTGATCACATTAATCCACTACATTAGAACAATAGAAGTCAATTGAAGCTCTAACTCACTCTTGGGTACATAAGGACTGATACTGAAACTCTGCAATGGATGTATGTAACTAACTACCCTACAAAGGCAAAGTGGAGTAACTGAGAACTTGGCCCAAAGTAAAGGATTACTTGATTACTCTTGACAACACTTTCTTTTTGATAGAAAACAAAGCTCTGTATATCCTCTAAATCCAAACATTTGGTCGGTCATGAGTGCTTTAACTGCTAATATAGAGGGAAAGACACCCCACCCCCCCCCCCCCCCCCCCCACCACCATCTCTTATGGAGTTGCCACATTTAGTTTTTTGTATGTCTGTACAGCTGCACATACCTGGCTCTGAGGATTAGCCATTGTTTTGGTGTGTGGAGTAAAATGACTGCCTGAGGGTTCGTAGGAAGAAAGTGTTGTGTCTAGCAAGGTGTCGTGTTCTCCCTGCTCCTTTTAGAACCGACAGCCTCATCTAACAGACCATCCGGAACAAGTTCAGAGAATGTACAGTCCTGACCATCGCGCACAGACTCAATACCATTATCGACTGTGACAGAATACTGGTAAGTATGGATACAGTCAAAAAGTGGGGTCTGGGAATCACCAGGGGGTCCTTTTGGGCACGCTTTCTAAAACTAACGTTTGCAGCAATAACTTTCAATTGTATGTATACATAGTACAGTCCCAAATCACCAGATATGAAGATTTCCTGAACATTAATGAGTTATGCTGTGATATACAAAAAGTAACCCGCGTCTTTCTGTGGAAGGAAACTGGATACGTGTAACCAAACATGACAGTGACACAGCACCGTGAGGTTAAATAATTTCAGGTTTTCAAAGGATTTTCAGTTTGTAATTCTGAAGTAGACTCAAAAAGACAAGGGGAACAATTCATATAGGGCGACAGCTCAGGAGGCACAGCGCTCGTCCGGTAATCACAAGGTTCACGGTTCCATTCCGTCTCCTCTCGGCAGTGCTGCGAAGTGTCCTTGAGCGAGACATTTAACCCCTAACTGCTCCCGATGAGCAGGTCAACGCCTTACATGGTTTCCTCTGCTGTCGGTCTGTGAATGTATGGGTGAATGTGAGACATAGGTTGTAAAGCACTTTGAATAAAAGCGCTATATAGATGCTGTCCATTTACTATGGGTCCTTCTCTGGTGCATCCTCTCTACTCTTGTCGCTGGGTCCCAGGGTGAGACTGGTCCACTCAGCTGGTTTCTCCTGCTGGCTTAGTTAAGAACCTGTGCTTTAGGGTTTTCCAGTGATTTCATCACCTCAAAAGCCCAGTTTTTCAAAAAAACAACAGGGCTTTTGAGGTGATGAAATCACTGCCCCCAGCCAGCAGTGGTTCGTCAAAAAATAGTTCAGAGTATATACAGTATTTGCTTAAAAAAACGAAAATGTCAACAAATTTTTTTAATTTCTCCACGTGGTAAATACACAGGTCACAACATGTTTACAGGAACGTTTTGGAGTTGTATTTGGAGTGTATTTCGTGACTGTTGGGCACTAGGCTACACTGGCACACCTACCTCCAGTGAATGACGCTAAGCTAGGCTAACGTTGCGGCTGCTCCCTAAGCCTAATGCATGCACAGAGAAGAAAAGGGTCTGTATCTGCTTGTCTAACTCCAGGGTAGATGGCAATCATCAATCATCTGTGCTTTGTGGAGCCAGGAACACTGCCTACCTAATGTACTACACCGTTTGTAAAGGTTTATTTATTTATTAATTTTTACTCTTGGCTGTGGCATAGCCAGACAGAGAAGGAAATAATTAATTTAAAATGTGGTGTGTGCTACACTAACCAAGAATGAAAGATGTGCTGGAAAATAGAAATTGAAAGTTACATATTTCTTTGAAAACAACAAACATGTTTCACAGATTCAAGGAAGTTAATCTTGTAAAAGATACAAAACAAATTGTTGAAAAGATACATTTCTCTTTCCGGGAATCAGCGTTTTGAAGGGTTTCTCGGATTAAAGTTTGATAACACCTGCATCAGACATTCATTATAGCTTTTATAAGTAGATTATTATGAATGTATTAAAAGAGAGTGGGAGCGGTTAGATAGGGATGCGTAGGAGAGACAAAAGCATAGCATCGTGGACTTGAACCTACTGTGTGCAATCACAATACATATTATAAAGGCTGTGTACACCGATGTTGAAGATTTTTATGTTGAGGTTGAATTCTGAAAACCTCTTTTCAGTTTACATCCTCAAGGATTTCACTTAGCATTCATAAAATATTATATTCTAGTGTACTGGTAACTACAAATGGATATTCCTTATGGAGATAAAAATGGACAAGGCCCTAAGAAGGTTGATCTGTTACCACCATGGCAAACCGTGCACTTTCCACACACAAAATGCCATGCCATGACGACATACTTCTTTGGTGTATTGATGCCTGATTACTTACTGATCACTGTTACACTCTATCAGTTCAAGTTCTACAGTAGAGGGCCCACCATAAAAAGCCTCTCTCTGGACATGTTGTGCGTGGAACAGCCGGATCTGTTGTGCAGTCCTTGCACCAGCGTGTGCCACCATGTGCCACCGTGCCACTTGATCTTTGGCCCCTTCCGGCTATACTGCCTGCAGAGGTGCCAATTAGTGGCATTTGTGGCAGCAATTTGTTTGCCGTCTGTGAGAGCAGGGCATGACCTGGTGGCTGGCTGGCCGTTGAGAGGAGACTGAAGAGAAAATATCACACAGCGGGGACCATTTCCACACCTACGATTGTGTCAAATGACCCCAGATTGTCCTTCAGTCTGGGGGGGACAGATTTGGGACCCGCTGGAATTTGCTTAGGCCCAGTGTTAAACTGTGCCCTGAATAAGGACAGGATATTAATTCCAATTAAGCCGTAGAGCTCTGTGAAAGGCAGGAAACAGGGCCATGTGAGAAGCGGCTGTAACTTATGGGTAGCAGATAAGTGTTAAATGTAACCCTTTCAGATGTACATTTAAAAAAACGAAAAAAAAACATTTTCACCCCTAAAACATCTCTATAGACGGTTTCAGTGGAATTGCTCGTAGGGAACAGCTTGGATGTTGCAGTTGCAGGCAGCATTAGCTTATATCAATGACAGGAAATCAAATGTAGTCCATTGTAGAAGATTGTTTTCATTCAAGTTGAAACCATCTATAGCTTTTCGATGGCAAGTCGCCGCTGTGACATCGCCATTGGAATGTTCAGTTCTCCAAATGTGAACGTCACATTTCAAATGGCACACCTGAAAATGGGTGCTATATAATGGAGAAAGCTGAAATTATTGCCAAGAGCTACGTAGATATCCATAAAGACACACCGTTGCCCACTCAACGTGTAAGAATAAGTGTTCTTCTTTTCACACCCAACACTCACCAAAATGAGGCTTAAGTTGTTACAAAGCGATCGTCGCCCATTGTGAGGGGGATCTTTCTTGTTTAAATTTGTGCGTAATATAATGGCAGTCCTTTTGTGCACTCCTTGAATCTGAGCTATTCTCTGTGTGGTTTACATGGCATGTGATGACAGAGAAATGATGGTAATTTTCGTGAGTGTGTCGAAGGTGTGATTGTTGGCTTTGACTGAGGACCACCCTTGAGCCGCTGAAATCGTAGGGATAAACGCCCGGGTGGACGCGGGATCTTCAGACGGGCACAGTCAGCGTACTTGACTTTCATGCAGCTAACAGGCAGTGGTGTTCGCCCGCTCGAGGCCCCCGTCGAGCAGAAACAGGCCCCCCGGGTGTTTGTTGTTTAGGAATGAGTCACGTAAAATGGACGGTTCTGAGGTGTAGAGACCTGCTGTTTTCCCCTCTTAACCCACGTTGTCTGCCTCTGCATCTCTCCGCAGCCAAACAGCTGAAATGTTAGTTTTTAAAGCAGTAAAGTATACAGGCAGCGTGGCGCCACACGCCCAGCTCTTTGTGCCCGCGTGTGCCTTGATTGCAGGTTCTGGACGCGGGCAGCATCCAGGAGTACAATGAGCCATACGCACTGCTGCAGAACCAGGATGGAACGTTCTACCAGATGGTCCAACAGACGGGGGAAAGCCGAGGCCGCCTCCCTGCTCCGCGTGGCCGAGCAGGTGACCCCACCTTCCTTTGTCCCCACAGCAGTGGGCAGCAGGT
The DNA here is from genome assembly GCF_963971535.1 of Notolepis coatsorum. Classification (NCBI taxonomy): domain Eukaryota; kingdom Metazoa; phylum Chordata; class Actinopteri; order Aulopiformes; family Paralepididae; genus Notolepis; species Notolepis coatsorum. The sequence goes on along the minus strand of NC_140167.1, from coordinate 107,682,413 downwards.
CAGCTCTGGCATCCCCCCCCTAATCCCAGGATCCTGTTAGACGTCACTGTTCGCCTCCACAACAACAACACGGTCAGGCTGCAGAAGACGTGCATAACCCCTGACGACGCACAGGCGCTTGATTACCATTTTAATTTAAAGTGTCAACTTGCAGCATTGCTGCTGCTGCTGTAGCACCATAACCATTAATTTCACGAGAGAAATTGTCCCTTTGTAGATTTACATCCTCTGATGCTATCGAAGGAGACCCCTTCATATCATAATTTTTTTTGCCAATATGTCGTTTTCAGATCATTTTAGAGATGATTCTAGAAAAGCAGCTCTCTTTGCACTAACAGTTAGATCTATTTTGAAATATTGAGTTTTTAGTTGATTTGGGATAAACTTTCTATGGGGATTACTGTAATAGAGAATGTCAACCCCCCCCCCCCCCCCCCCCCCCCCCTCCCCCTCTGTGAAATTCATTTGTGATGCATTTCCCCTTCAGACACTCGGCAAGATAAGAGCCGCCTATTCATTGTTCAATTCCATTCTTATGTGCATCTGTCTGGGAACTACAGATACCATATTGCAACTTCAAACAGGTCTTTGTGCAATAAGGGAAAAAAAGTAGGCATCATTTCATTTTTCTCTTCTGTCCTCACGCACAAATTTATCAGCAAAACTGTATCTTCTCAGCCGGAGAGTGAAATGGGTAAAATAGTGATTTGAAAAGACTCTGCACACTGTAGTATTATTTGGTATCATCTTCCCACCGCACAGTGGCGGATTGGGTGCAGACATTGTTCGGGCCCTAGCGTTGCCTTTCTTTATTGTAGGGTGGTGCTCCCCCCTCAGATCAGATTGCTTCAACATCCATAACCGTCCAGCACCACTTATTAAATACTGCGACGGGCCCTACGCCGACTGTGAAGTTTCTATAGTTGTCAGTCAAGGTTTAAAATACATTAAATAATCTGATACCAGCCTCTCTTTCCATTGTCCAGGCTGAAGGAGGAATTCTGAGAGTTGGCGGCCTGATCTGATGTTGAGGCAAACCCTGTTTTCAACCTGCCCCCCTCTTTTTACATGTATTTTGTATTGTTGAAACAGTTTGGTTTCTCATAGCCTTCCCTTTGTATGGGCAAAACAAGAATCTCAATGGACATTTCTTTGAACAAACATTGATATCCTCCCAAACGATTTACAAAATGTGTGTCGTCGCGTAAGCTCAGGTTAGAAGCCACTGTTGGTGAAAATGAAGTCTGCAGAGATACATTTCAGTGATTACAGTATCTCAGATATATCCCCCCCCCACCCCAAATTTCACAGATGTTTCAAGACGAAATAAACCCCTTTTGCATGCTCCAGCGGGTGACAAATCCTTCCACCACGGCTCAGCATCTGTCATAAAATCGGAACCTTAACTGATCTCTAATCTGTGACACCACACTTTCCAGGTGTACTTGAACAAAAGCCGCCCTAGTCTGACTGACGGAGTGACCGACGGAGTGACGGACTGCGTGAGCCGCGCCGCAGAGATCAGCGTCATCTTCGAAACGTCTCTTTGACGCATTGGAGAGGCGTCTGTGACCCCTGCACTGTGACCCCTGCACTGTGACACTGCGCTTTTCACATCGCTCACCCAAACCCTCTCACCATCAGAGGTGACCGAACATCACTATTAGTTACTATTAGGATATTAGTGAATGAGTTGCTGCATTTAAACAGAGTTTTTAGTACTGGTAGTACTGGTCATAAGCACTCAAAAATGGATGGGTGGTGTGATCCCAGTGGGAATCAAACCCCTAACCCTGTTCATGTTAGTGCCGTTCAGATATTTTATAGATGGGCCATTAAATGAGCATTGTTATTAGCTAAGTACTCTAGTTAGTACAATCACAGAGGGTCTATGACCGCAGTGGCTCGGTCTGTATCGGACTGCAAGGCATTCTGGATATGTTCACCACATTAGGGCGTCTAGTCTATCCCCATAGAACTGGGCCATCAATCTTTGACCAATAATAAAAAAGTTTCAATATTGCAGGTCCTTGACTAGTCTCGCATTGCCAGAACTATCTCCACACTACATGTTACCACTGTGCCAGTGTAAGAGAAAGGTCTGACAGAACCCATTATCATTGTGCACTAGGGGGGGGGGGGGGGGGGGTCAGGGTTGTTTGTATTTCTCAAACCAATCACACTAGCTAGCTGCACATACTAGCACACCAGCTGTGACAGTCTGCCCTGACTGTCACTTGTCATGCTGTCTGTAATCTATGTTTAGTCTTTTTCAATGTTCGAACCCAGGAGAATTAGCCACCGTTGAAGCTAATGGGGTGCGATAGACAATAAGCAGTGGTCTAGCACAATGCTGAGCACAAAATATACCTTGCAAAATAGCTTTGAGGGAGAAATGTTTCTTCGTGTAAAGTTTTCTGTCATGAGAGTGTAGCTTACTAGCTTGGAGGCTTAATGTTGTTAATCTTAGAAGATTTTGAAAATAAGAAAAAGAAATAAGCTGAATTCTGACTAAAATAGTCAGCCAATGGTCTTGGCTGACTGTCAGCTTGTCCAACCAAGTTTGAGGTAAATCAGATGTGCGAGTTATAGATGGACATACACACAGACCGCATGGTTGTACAGTAAATATGTTTAACATACGTTATTATTAGGGATGCTCGATATTGGCTTTTTTACCGATACCGATATACCGATATTGTCCAACTCTTAATTTCCGATACCGATATCAACCGATATCACATTTTAATGCCGATATCGGCCGATAATATCGGTAGGCCGATAATATCGGACATCATTTCTATAGAATACCGATATTTTCCGATATCACATTTTAATGCCGATATCGGCCGATAATATCGGTAGGCCGATAATATCGGACATCCCTAGTTATTATGCTTGAATGTAATGTAGCATAATATGCATTGTCCCTAATTAGACACCCAGATGCATTCAAAATGACACATAGTTTTAAAGTAGTGCTACAGTTGGCATTAGCTCTTTAGTCTGTAGCAGAAAAGAGGCAGTTGTTTGAAGCGGGTTGTGCCTTTATTGGGAGGAAATTACTATATGGCTTTATTGATTCCATTCAGCTGTTTATGTATGTGAGTTCTGGCCTCTCGGGTAGCTGCAGTGCTGCCTGGCTCTCTAAGGAGGTGAGATATTGGATGTGTCTATCTTGGTGCAATAAATTATTGGCGGGTGAGGTCGTTAAGTTATTTAGGCTTACACAAACAGTATTATTTAGGGGTGAAAGTCAGAGTTATTTTAAATATGTTTGAAGACAAGGAGACTCTGAGGGGAAACATACTAATGTCTTCAGTAATTACTGTGCCTTGACCAGAATATTGACCCTTTGTAATTGCACTGTATTCATTGATTGTCTTAAGACCTGATTGGTCTTCTTGCACTTTGAGTAGAATGCCTGTTTTGCTACCTCGGTTATTGGCCATTGAATTACGATAACAAAGATCAAATGTAAAGTGTTCTGGCGTTGACATCTTGAACTTGTCATTTTTATACACCACACACCTGCCATAACATTGGGGAAATGTGTTTGTATTGGTTTCTTCATTTGAAGGTACTTTAATTAAAATGTTTATTGATTTGAAATTAGGAATGTGTAGAATTAACCACACACATAGTTAAGTGGAATAGGCATGTAATTTAGTGGTTGAGTCTGCAGGTTCCTCATTCAACACTATGCGGTCCTCATTCGACACTACCTGGTCCTCATTCGACACTACCTGGTCCTCATTCGACACTACGTGGTCCTCATTCAACACTACATGGTCCTCATTCGACACTACCTGGTCCTCATTCGACACTACGTGGTCCTCATTCAACACTACCTGGTCCTCATTCGACACTACATGGTCCTCATTCAACACTACATGGTCCTCATTCGACACTACCTGGTCCTCATTCGACACTACGTGGTCCTCATTCGACACTACATGGTCCTCATTCGACACTACCTGGTCCTCATTCGACACTACGTGGTCCTCATTCGACACTACATGGTCCTCATTCGACATTATGCGGTCCTCATTCGACACTACATGGTCCTCATTCAACACTACGTGGTCCTCATTCGACACTACGTGGTCCTCATTCGACACTACATGGTCCTCATTCGACATTATGCGGTCCTCATTCGACACTACATGGTCCTCATTCAACACTACGTGGTCCTCATTTGACACTACGTGGTCCTCATTCGACACTACGTGTTCCTCATTTGACACTACATGGTCTTCCTTTGACACTACGTGTTCCTCATTTGACACTACGTGGTCCTCATTCAACACTACGTGTTCCTCATTTGACACTACGTGGTCCTCCTTCGACACTACATGGTCCTCATTCGACACTACATGGTCCTCATTCGACACTACGTGGTCCTCATTTGACACTACGTGGTCCTCCTTCGATACTACGTGGTCCTCATTCGACACTACATGGTCCTCATTCGACACTACATGGTCCTCATTCAACACTAGGTGGTCCTCATTCAACACTAGGTGGTCCTCATTCAACACTAGGTGGTCCTCATTCAACACTACGTGGTCCTCATTCAACACTAGGTGGTCCTCATTCGACACTACATGGTCCTCATTCAACACTACATGGTCCTCATTCAACACTACATGGTCCTCATTCGACACTACATGGTCCTCATTCAACACTACATGGTCCTCATTCAACACTACATGGTCCTCATTCAACACTAAGCGGTCCTCATTCGACACTACATGGTCCTCATTCGACACTACATGGTCCTCATTCAACACTACATGGTCCTCATTCAACACTACATGGTCCTCATTCGACACTACGTGGTCCTCATTCGACACTACCTGGTCCTCATTCAACACTATGTGGTCCTCATTCAACACTACCTGGTCCTCATTCAACACTACATGGTCCTCATTCGACACTACATGGTCCTCATTTGACACTACCTGGTCCTCATTCGACACTACGTGGTCCTCATTCAACACTATGTGGTCCTCATTCAACACTACGTGGTCCTCATTCGACACTAAGCGGTCCTCATTCAACACTACGTGGTCCTCATTCAACACTACATGGTCCTCATTCAACACTACATGGTCCTCATTCAACACTACATGGTCCTCATTCAACACTACGTGGTCCTCATTCGACACTACCTGGTCCTCATTCAACACTACATGGTCCTCATTTGACACTACCTGGTCCTTATTCAACACTAGGTGGTCCTCATTCGACACTACGTGGTCCTCATTCAACACTACATGGTCCTCATTCAACACTACATGGTCCTCATTTGACACTACATGGTCCTCATTCAACACTATGTGGTCCTCATGCAACACTACATGGTCCTCATTCTACACTACCTGGTCCTCATTCTACACTACATGGTCCTCATTCGACACTACATGGTCCTCATTTGACACTACGTGGTCCTCATTCAACACTACGTGGTCCTCATTCGACACTACATGGTCCTCATTTGACACTACGTGGTCCTCATTCAACACTACGTGGTCTTCATTCAACACTACGTGGTCCTCATTCGACACTACATGGTCCTCATTCGACACTACGTGGTCCTTATTCGACACTACCTGGTCCTCATTCGACACTACATGGTCCTCATTCGACACTACATGGTCCTCATTCGACACTACATGGTCCTCATTCGACACTACATGGTCCTCATTCAACACTACCTGGTCCTCATTCAACACTACATGGTCCTCATTCGACACTACATGGTCCTCATTCGACACTACATGGTCCTCATTCGACACTACCTGGTCATCATTCGACACTACATGGTCCTCATTCGACACTACCTGGTCCTCATTCGACACTACATGGTCCTCATTCGACACTACATGGTCCTCATTCGACACTACATGGTCCTCATTCGACACTACATGGTCCTCATTCAACACTACCTGGTCCTCATTCAACACTACATGGTCCTCATTCGACACTATGTATTCCTCATTCAACACTACATGGTCCTCATTCAACACTACGTGGTCCTCATTCAACACTACATGGTCCTCATTCGACACTACATGGTCCTCATTCGACACTACATGGTCCTCATTCGACACTACATGGTCCTCATTCGACACTACATGGTCCTCATTCAACACTACCTAGTCCTCATTCAACACTACGTGGTCCTCATTCAACACTACATGGTCCTCATTCGACACTACATGGTCCTCATTCGACACTACATGGTCCTCATTCAACACTATGTGGTCCTCATTCGACACTACATGGTCCTCATTCAACACTACCTGGTCCTCATTCAACACTACGTGGTCCTCATTCAACACTACATGGTCCTCATTCAACACTACATGGTCCTCATTCGACACTACGTGGTCCTCATTCGACACTACCTGGTCCTCATTCAACACTACATGGTCCTCATTTGACACTACCTGGTCCTTATTCAACACTAGGTGGTCCTCATTCGACACTACGTGGTCCTCATTCAACACTACATGGTCCTCATTCAACACTACATGGTCCTCATTTGACACTACATGGTCCTCATTCAACACTATGTGGTCCTCATTCGACACTACATGGTCCTCATTCGACACTACATGGTCCTCATTCGACACTACATGGTCCTCATTTGACACTACGTGGTCCTCATTCAACACTACATGGTCCTCATTTGACACTACGTGGTCCTCATTCGACACTACATGGTCCTCATTCAACACTACGTGGTCTTCATTCGACACTACATGGTCCTCATTCAACACTACCTGGTCCTCATTCAACACTACATGGTCCTCATTCGACACTACATGGTCCTCATTCGACACTACATGGTCCTCATTCGACACTACCTGGTCCTCATTCAACACTACATGGTCCTCATTCGACACTACCTGGTCCTCATTCGACACTACATGGTCCTCATTCGACACTACATGGTCCTCATTCGACACTACATGGTCCTCATTCGACACTACATGGTCCTCATTCAACACTACCTGGTCCTCATTCGACACTACATGGTCCTCATTCGACACTACATGGTCCTCATTCGACACTACATGGTCCTCATTCGACACTACCTGGTCCTCATTCGACACTACATGGTCCTCATTCGACACTACCTGGTCCTCATTCGACACTACATGGTCCTCATTCGACACTACATGGTCCTCATTCGACACTACATGGTCCTCATTCGACACTACATGGTCCTCATTCGACACTACCTGGTCCTCATTCAACACTACATGTTCCTCATTCGACACTATGTATTCCTCATTCAACACTACATGGTCCTCATTCAACACTACGTGGTCCTCATTCAACACTACATGGTCCTCATTCGACACTACATGGTCCTCATTCGACACTACATGGTCCTCATTCGACACAACATGGTCCTCATTCAACACTATGTGGTCCTCATTCGACACTACGTGGTCCTCATTCAACACTACATGGTCCTCATTCGACACTACGTGGTCCTCATTCAACACTACATGGTCCTCATTCAACACTATGTGGTCCTCATTCGACACTACATGGTCCTCATTCGACACTACATGGTCCTCATTCGACACTACATGGTCCTCATTCAACACTATGTGGTCCTCATTCAACACTAAGCGGTCCTCATTCAACACTACATGGTCCTCATTCGACACTACATGGTCCTCATTCGACACTACATGGTCCTCATTCAACACTATGTGGTCCTCATTCGACACTACATGGTCCTCATTCAACACTACCTGGTCCTCATTCAACACTACATGGTCCTCATTCAACACTACATGGTCCTCATTCGACACTACATGGTCCTCATTCGACACTACATGGTCCTCATTCAACACTACATGGTCCTCATTCGACACTACATGGTCCTCATTCAACACTATGTATTCCTCATTCAACACTACATGGTCCTCATTCAACACTACATGGTCCTCATTCAACACTATGTGGTCCTCATTCGACACTACATGGTCCTCATTCAACACTACCTGGTCCTCATTCAACACTACATGGTCCTCATTCAACACTACATGGTCCTCATTCGACACTACATGGTCCTCATTCGACACTACATGGTCCTCATTCAACACTACATGGTCCTCATTCGACACTACATGGTCCTCATTCAACACTATGTATTCCTCATTCAACACTACATGGTCCTCATTCAACACTACATGGTCCTCATTCGACACTACATGGTCCTCATTCAACACTACATGGTCCTCATTCGACACTACATGGTCCTCATTCAACACTACATGGTCCTCATTCAACACTACATGGTCCTCATTCGACACTAGGTGGTCCTCATTCAACACTACATGGTCCTCATTCAACACTAGGTGGTCCTCATTCAACACTACCTGGTCCTCATTCGACACTACATGGTCCTCATTCGACAATACGTGGTCCTCATTCAACACTACGTGGTCCTCATTCAACACTACATGGTCCTCATTTGACACTACATGGTCCTCATTCAACACTACGTGGTCCTCATTCGACATTACATGGTCCTCATTCGACAATACGTGGTCCTCATTCAACACTACCTGGTCCTCATTCAACACTACCTGGTCCTCATTCGACACTACATGGTCCTCATTCGACACTACATGGTCCTCATTCGACACTACATGGTCCTCATTCAACACTACGCAATCCTCATTCAACACTACATGGTCCTCATTCGACACTACATGGTCCTCATTCGACACTACTTGGTCCTCATTCAACACTACGCAGTCCTCATTCAACACTACATGGTCCTCATTCGACACTACATGGTCCTCATTCGACACTACATGGTCCTCATTCAACACTAGGTGGTCCTCATTCAACACTACATGGTCCTCATTTGACACTACGTGGTCCTCATTCAACACTAGGTGGTCCTCATTCAACACTACGTGGTCCTCATTCGACACTACCTGGTCCTCATTCGACACTACATGGTCCTCATTCGACACTACATGGTTCTCATTTGACACTAGGTGGTCCTCATTCGACACTACTTGGTCCTCATTCAACACTACATGGTCCTCATTCAACACTACGTGGTCCTCATTCAACACTACATGGTCCTCATTTGACACTACATGGTCCTCATTCAACACTACGTGGTCCTCATTCAACACTACATGGTCCTCATTTGACACCACCTGGTCCTCATTCAACACTACATGGTCCTCATTCAACACTACATGGTCCTCATTCAACACTACATGGTCCTCATTCAACACTACGTGGTCCTCATTCGACACTACATGGTCCTCATTCAACACTACCTGGTCCTCATTCGACACTACCTGGTCCTCATTCAACACTAGGTGGTCCTCATTCAACACTACGTGGTCCTCATTCAACACTACATGGTCCTCATTCAACACTACGTGGTCCTCATTCGACACTACCTGGTCCTCATTCAACACTAGGTGGTCCTCATTCAACACTACATGGTCCTCATTCAACACTACGTGGTCCTCATTCAACACTACATGGTCCTCATTCAACACTACATGGTCCTCATTTGACACTACCTGGTCCTCATTCAACACTAGGTGGTCCTCATTCAACACTACGTGGTCCTCATTCGACACTAGGTGGTCCTCATTCAACACTACATGGTCCTCATTCAACACTACATGGTCCTCGTTCGACACTACATGGTCCTCATTCAACACTACATGGTCCTCATTCAACACTACATGGTCCTCATTTGACACTACGTGGTCCTCATTCGACACTACGTGGTCCTCATTCAACACTATGTGGTCCTCATTCAACACTACATGGTCCTCATTCAACACTACATGGTCCTCATTCAACACTAGGTGGTCCTCATTCAACACTAGGTGGTCCTCATTCAACACTACGTGGTCCTCATTCAACACTAGGTGGTCCTCATTCAACACTAGGTGGTCCTCATTCGACACTACGTGGTCCTCATTCAACACTACATGGTCCTCATTCGACACTACATGGTCCTCATTCGACACTACATGGTCCTCATTCTACACTACATGGTCCTCATTCGACACTACGTGGTCCTCATTCAACACTACGTGGTCCTCATTTGACACTACATGGTCCTCATTCAACACTACGTGGTCCTCATTCGACATTACATGGTCCTCATTCTACACTACATGGTCCTCATTCGACACTACGTGGTCCTCATTCAACACTACGTGGTCCTCATTTGACACTACATGGTCCTCATTCAACACTACGTGGTCCTCATTCAACACTACATGGTCCTCATTTGACACTACATGGTCCTCATTCAATACTACGTGGTCCTCATTCGACATTACATGGTCCTCATTCGACAATACGTGGTCCTCATTCAACACTACCTGGTCCTCATTCAACACTACCTGGTCCTCATTCGACACTACATGGTCCTCATTCGACACTACATGGTCCTCATTCGACACTACATGGTCCTCATTCAACACTACGCAATCCTCATTCAACACTACATGGTCCTCATTCGACACTACATGGTCCTCATTCGACACTACTTGGTCCTCATTCAACACTACGCAGTCCTCATTCAACACTACATGGTCCTCATTCGACACTACATGGTCCTCATTCGACACTACATGGTCCTCATTCAACACTAGGTGGTCCTCATTCAACACTACATGGTCCTCATTTGACACTACGTGGTCCTCATTCAACACTAGGTGGTCCTCATTCAACACTACGTGGTCCTCATTCGACACTACCTGGTCCTCATTCGACACTACATGGTCCTCATTCGACACTACATGGTTCTCATTTGACACTAGGTGGTCCTCATTCGACACTACTTGGTCCTCATTCAACACTACATGGTCCTCATTCAACACTACGTGGTCCTCATTCAACACTACATGGTCCTCATTTGACACTACATGGTCCTCATTCAACACTACGTGGTCCTCATTCAACACTACATGGTCCTCATTTGACACCACCTGGTCCTCATTCAACACTACATGGTCCTCATTCAACACTACATGGTCCTCATTCAACACTACATGGTCCTCATTCAACACTACGTGGTCCTCATTCGACACTACATGGTCCTCATTCAACACTACCTGGTCCTCATTCGACACTACCTGGTCCTCATTCAACACTAGGTGGTCCTCATTCAACACTACGTGGTCCTCATTCAACACTACATGGTCCTCATTCAACACTACGTGGTCCTCATTCGACACTACCTGGTCCTCATTCAACACTAGGTGGTCCTCATTCAACACTACATGGTCCTCATTCAACACTACGTGGTCCTCATTCGACACTACATGGTCCTCATTCAACACTACATGGTCCTCATTTGACACTACCTGGTCCTCATTCAACACTAGGTGGTCCTCATTCAACACTACGTGGTCCTCATTCGACACTAGGTGGTCCTCATTCAACACTACATGGTCCTCATTCAACACTACATGGTCCTCGTTCGACACTACATGGTCCTCATTCAACACTACATGGTCCTCATTCAACACTACATGGTCCTCATTTGACACTACGTGGTCCTCATTCGACACTACGTGGTCCTCATTCAACACTATGTGGTCCTCATTCAACACTACATGGTCCTCATTCAACACTACATGGTCCTCATTCAACACTAGGTGGTCCTCATTCAACACTAGGTGGTCCTCATTCAACACTACGTGGTCCTCATTCAACACTAGGTGGTCCTCATTCAACACTAGGTGGTCCTCATTCGACACTACGTGGTCCTCATTCAACACTACATGGTCCTCATTCGACACTACATGGTCCTCATTCGACACTACATGGTCCTCATTCTACACTACATGGTCCTCATTCGACACTACGTGGTCTTCATTCTACACTACGTGGTCCTCATTCAACACTACATGGTCCTCATTCGACACTAAGCGGTCCTCATTCGACACTACATGGTCCTCATTCGACACTACATGGTCCTCATTCTACACTACCTGGTCCTCATTCGACACTACATGGTCTTCATTCGACACTACGTGGTCCTCATTCAACACTACATGGTCCTCATTCGACACTAAGCGGTCCTCATTCAACACTAGGTGGTCCTCATTCGACACTACGTGGTCCTCATTCGACACTACGTGGTCCTCATTCGACACTACGCGGTCCTCATTCGACACTAAGCGGTCCTCATTCAACACTACATGGTCCTCATTCGACACTAAGCGGTCCTCATTCAACACTAGGTGGTCCTCATTCGACACTACGTGGTCCTCATTCGACACTACGCGGTCCTCATTCGACACTAAGCGGTCCTCATTCAACACGCCCCAGCAACAAGTATGCTGAGTATGTATGCTCAGCCAATAAAGTATATTCCAATTACAATACATGCTTATTCTCAACTCCAACCCACCCACCAGACCAAAAGAAAAATATTTAAACAAAGTACAATACCAAGCATTGCTCATTTGCTTAGAGGTCGCTGTTTGACATTACATTACAGAGTCTACCTTTAACCAAATAATTTTATTTTATATTGTTAGGCTATAAATAGCCTCAAGCTAGCAGTACCTATAGAGTGAGGAATGGTAATAATGCTAACAAGAGAGTTTTGGGGTAACTGGAGAACATATGTTGACATGTCTTTGAACAAGGTTGTCAAATGAAGCTTTTAATATTTGCAAAGTCATAATCATTTCACCATATTATTTTTTTATTCAAAGGAGCACTTTTGCATTACCTTGTCATTTATGCAATGGCCCACATGTGGGCCCTCTTGAGGACGATTTGCCCACCGGCACTTTGGTGACCTCTAGCGGCTCGGTGTGCATATTCTTTAATACAATATATATAACGAATTAAAGCCATATTTGTTGCCTGGCGAGATACGTTTCAGCCAACAAAATCCGTTTAGCGGTTCTCGGGTTACATGCCGATATGTGAGGCGTGCACCGAAGTACACGGCAGACTTTTTATTTTTTCAAATACCACTCCTGACTCTCGAGCCTCTACCTCCATCAATCACTTGGCGATCTCGAAAATTATTGGACAGGGTTGTAACCAATGAGTAGGGCTTTTCAATGGGCCCACGTGGGAATGACCGAATCAGGGATCTAGGTGAAAAGTCACGAGCCAAAACAGGAAGAGAAATCTCTGTCGAATGCATTGAAGTCATCATCATCATTTATTTATTCGTACATGGAATCACCACAGTCCAACAGTACATATTCACATAATTCACAAAAAATACCATGGCCGAAAGGAACAGGAAGAAGAAAAAATCTTATATATACCTGCCCCTACACACACACAACACACCGATAGACATATTGTGTAAAACCAAACAGAATATACCCATTTTGCAAAAAATAAATAAAAATTTAACATCAACACAACCAAATTAAATCAACATAAATAAACCCATTTTGTCTATCTATCAGTCAAACTACATATTTAGGTTAATTCATTTACACACACACACACTTATATAATGTATTATACTTCTATATACTATCTAATTTCTATTTTATTATAATATAACTAAATCATACTATTTATTCTACACCATATTGGTACAGTATTATACAATATTTTAATATAAGTCTATAAGAAAATCCTTTTTAGCTCTCACTTTTTACCAAAGCCGCTTCTAATCACTCATTTCTGAACGGATTTCAAGACTTCCGGCTATGGACCCAGGGTGTTTTTTCAGCCATACCAATTCTTTGGGAAATACTACTTCTGGACTACTAACTACTACAGAAAAACGTGAGTTCAGACCTATGTTACTCTTTCATTAGCACTAAAAGTGAATTTTATTTATTGTATCAGAAACTTCATAATGTACTATAAGTATAAAGTATAGTATTTTGGTTAGCAAAAAAAAAATGCAGTCCTCAAAAACTAAAACTAAAATGGCCACTTTTGGGGGCGATTGGGGGTAAACATGCTGAGTCACAGGAACAACTGCTGTTTGTACCAAAGACTGTACAAAACAGTTTGAACCCTCACTCACATTATCTGGTAGAAGAAGTCACTTTGTGTTGATAAAGCACCAGTCGGGTGCTTCCTGCTTTTGGAAAATGTCTTGTCCTTTATGACAATAATGGGTTTATTTTTTCTTTGAATTATGTAGCCTATAGCCTTTTACCTGCAGTTGCACGGAAATCTCCCACCGAATTAATTACTCACACATAATAACTAGAATGGCAGTCAGAGAGATGCATTGCCTCCACTACAGCACGCATCAACCTGTAAACCCACCCTCCAGGCAGGACTATTGAGGAGAATACCAAGTAGACTGTGGAGACTCTATGTCAGCCTCGCTCACCGTGCCCAACTAGTGTCCTCCTTGGCACTTGCCATCTTGGTCCTTAGTACTATAGTATACACCAATAGTTACACCAATAGCTTTTACAACAATCTGTGCTGTCTATCTTTGACAGGTGTTAAAGTAATTAATCAGTGCAGGTCCCTGGCTAATTGTCAACCTAACCAACCAGTTTGACCCATATTGGATAAGAAATCTTCGAGTTAGATGCAAGTGATTATGATAAACCCTTGCGTTTCACATGCGGACATTAGATCGGCAACATATGAGCCACTTTTGAAGTAATTTAATATTTAACTACATAGATTAACATACACGCTTTGAAGTTTCACATTATTTGGGATTCTCCCTAATGTAACATGTACTGTAGTTGATAAATACACATTTTTTAATTCCCAAGTATCCCTTTAACACAAAAGAGCTTGTTGTAGTATTTTACAGCATGTTGTAATATTTTACAGAACAGGGTTTGTATGTGTATCTCTGTCTGTCCCCACAAAAGTAGACCAATCACAGCTCACATTGCTATGTGCACAATCAGATTGCACATACAGTATGCAATCACATGCATATAGCGAACCACAATGCAACATGTTAGCTAGCTAGCTGCATTATCATTAGCAACATATGTTAGCCAAGCTCTTATCAATGTTAGCAATGTACGTTTAGCCAAGCTAACAAGCTTGTACAGTACTTTTTATTTTAAATATATATATGGCAATATTAAATTGACCCCTTCCTCCATGATAGAAGTGTTTTAAATGTTTGTAGCCTTCACACAGTTGTTCCTTTTTACTATAACATTTCAATTAAAACATCTCGCGGAGGGGGGCTAGCTTGTCTAAATGAATGCCCATTTAGCTATTTTTAGGTATTGGATCTGCTAAATGGTAAATGAAGATGAGGCTTAGATATGACGTTTATCATTTGATTTGACCATCACAACTGAAATGTTGTAGTAAATTCACAAAGGTATAGTTTCAATACAGCTATTGTTGTTTTCGATGAGAGCGAGTGGTATTTACCTCCTGGTCCTCACGCAACAGCAACATGCATTCTGTTTACATTGTAACACATCATTGTGATATAGTAGGTAAATTACTAACGGTGATTGTTTTCTGTATGTCATGTGCACGGATTTAGGACATGCACGTTGTTTTGAATGTGGAATAGTCAAGTTACCATTCAAGTGTTTTGCAGTCTTGAGTTGCTATGTTTATATGGGCTATATAAGCCATAATAAAAAAAAGACAGAAATGAATGCAACTTAATAAATTTAATAAAATTTATAAAACCATATTACTTGAATATTACACCAATTACTTCCTTTTGCTTATATTACCTGCAGAGTATTATCCACTTATATTACTGACTCACTAAGCATTAGCTGCTGCTGTTGCTCATATTGTGTTGTCTAAATGTTGTGTTTCACCTCAGGCCCGCGTTACAACCAGTCGAAAGCCTCTGACGCTATACACAATGGTAAGTGGTTAAAACCCCAATGAGTGTGTTTACACGCTCAAATTCCTCTGGATAATATCTCATATCCCAGTTAAGGTTACATTCAGGATACACTGTTTTGCATCTTCATATACTGTATATCACAATCACTAATATCCCTGGGAAGAAGCCGTGAATATCCCAGAAAATTCCGAATATTACCATGGAAACAACGCAGACCAGGAAAGCCAACAGTTATGGGATGAAGTATAATGTATGTCTCAGTAACTCAGCTCACATCAGCATATCCCAGTATTTTTCTTATTCAATGGTCTCATAAGCGGATAAGAGCTGATCTGGGTTATTGTGATATGATGTTTACATAAGCCAACTTTAATAATACTATCCCGAATAATAACAGAATAGTACTTTACTAATGCAAATTCAGTCAATTATCATTACCACATGTTATATTATCACTACGGAGAGTCAAGTATGTTTCACGGTTATCATATGCTTGGACCACTTGGGTGATTAATTTGTACTTCCATTACTTTCAGACGAGTACAATCGAGTGGAATTTGTCCTAATTGGAATATAATGTTATCGTCGGCAGCTCAATTACACCAAGAGGCCCTTTCACTCCCACTTCAGACTGATGACAATTACAGCCAATGAACCCACACAGAGCGAGGGCTGTCGGTAAATATTTAGCTGGGTTGTAAATGGCAGCATTTAACCGGAGCTCCGATTTGGGTCGTGAACCGGGGGAGGGGGGGGGGGGTCGTCAGTCCCCTTTTCTTTTCTTTTTTTTCTTCTTTTTTTTTTTAAAGCCGAGTGATTTACACAATTCATTAAAGCCAGTCAGTGAATCTTCAGCCTGCGTCATATTAAATGGTTACTTACTCTCAAATAGCCCCCGGGGACCTGAATTGTTGGCTTGCGAATAGATTAAAGTTTACATTGAAAAGAGAAATTGAATTCAGAGGTAATCAATAGCATAATGGGGCCGGCGAGGGGGGGAGGCCTGCTGCCTCCAAATGAAATTACCATATTTTTAATCTTAATTTTCCAGTCTGTTTATCTGACAGTGTGGATGTGCAATCCAAACAGATAATGAGAGAGTGGGATATTGACAGTGCAGGGTCCTCCGGAGGTGCTTGTTTCAGTGATTAAACGCTGTGATCTGTGATTACTTTGTGTCGGGGTGGCGTCAGGCTGGCAGCTCGGGGGCCCCGGCGAGACGTGCGGCACATGGCAGCCTGGAGCACCGCAGGGGCCTCTCTGAGGTGCTAATGCACCTGACACAGCAACGACAGCATTCGGAGTCCTATCTGGGACCTCGCCACACGCCCAGCCCAGCCAGCCCCGGCCCACAATAGGAGCACTTCTCGTGGCACTATCTACATCACAGTCAGCATATATCCTCTCTTGCCTTGCCTCCCCCTCCTCGATAACAGCCGCCGCAAGAATGGGGACAACAAAGTTTGCACAATAAGTATTATTAACCTGATACCTTTCCTTACGCCGTTTCATAATGGGTACATTTTAAGACTTATCTGAATAGGTGTGGAAATAGCGCTGTGCTGATGTAGCTTTAATAAATAGATGTCTGAGGCAATAGAAAGAGAAACCTGGCCGGGGCAACACAATGAAGTTAATCCCAAAGAAATTAAATACAGAATGAGAGTCAGCACAATGAGCGGGGGGCGGACTGTGAATGCAGCCGTGGATCAATTCAAACTCTGGGCTGTTATGCTCATCTGTATTCTTTTTTATTTATTTTTTTAAGAGAGAGAAGTGATATGTCGGCGCTGATATGAGGGTGTGATACATGGTCCTATTCAGTTAAAGGTGTTTTATTATCAATGGTGAGAAGCGTAACGTGACAACAAGTATCTATGACGACTGAAAGTGCTGTATATTGTGAAAGGCTTTTTTTTTGTTACGGCCAATAAAGAGGTAGTCACACGGCCATTTCTTTCTTCTTTGGTTGAAGCGACACAAATGTGGTTTTTTTGTACTTACATTTTTTTTAACTTTTTGTCGCACAAGCATTTTCTTTTGTGACGGATTCTGCTGTTTGACAAATGGAAACAAATTGCGCAGCGCCGGGTTCTGAATGGCAGAGAGGTGCAGAGTGTCAAAACTCGGCGCTGAAAGACGACAGGAGCTGAGGGAGAGACTCTGGTTTTTTTTGTGGAAGACTCAAGACCCAACTGATCCCGGCATAAAGTACTTGTTGAAGAGTAGGAGAAAAGGGGAGAGCAGGATTTCGACAGGCTGCAGTGAAATTAGGAGAATTGACTATGGCGGCTTTGTTCCCGTGTGGTGACATGAGGGATGGGGGGGGGGGGGGTCTCTAGAGAGATTCCCAGGAGATGGTGTTCAGCCTTTCTAACGCGCCTGGCAAACTGAATATCTGACAAGTTCCCAAGGCCTGACATGACTCTGTGAGGAGCACAAGGAAAACAGACAACAAATGGATTTTCTTTTATTTATTTATTTATTTTTAAACATACATGTGTTGACACAGGATGCAGTGTGACAGAGAATTACTTTTTATCTTGTTAAAAATAGAGGAATCTCTCTTGATTCCGAATATGTTGATGCTATATTTGTCGGATTGTCACAACAACCTAGTTAGGTCTATTTCTATTTATTTTTTTGCTGCGACAGTAACAACTGTTTGGAACTGGAATAGGAAGTACAAGTACAAATTGTTGGATTTACAACTTTCGGGATTATTTCTAACTAGAAAACTTTGAGACTATGTTTTTTTTTTTGCTGTGAATAAATAGCAAGTAACTTTGATCACAAGTACACCAACCAACACAAACACATAACCAAATACATATATATTCTCTCTTTGAGACTGTGATTGCACTGCGAATAATCAGAAGCTCTGATAGCAAATACACGCCCGACACATGCGCACGCACACACACAGATATTTGTTTGAGGCTGTGTGCTCTCGACACAAATAAACAGCAAATTAAACTGCACTCCCAACACACATACATGCACACACAAATCTCTCTCTCTCTCTCTCTCTCTCTCTCTCTCTCTCTCTCTCTCTCTCTCTCTCTCTTTTTGAGACTGTACTCTCGCTGTGAATAAACAGTAACTTTGACTAAGTACACACACACACAAATCCAAAGATCTAACGGTCTATCAGTATCATGATGTGTCAGCATTTTACTGTCCAGTTTCACCTTACAGTCTGGCCTACCAGCACTGCTACAAACAGTAATTATAGGTCACAGGTGCGCCTGATAACACCTCTCCTGGCTGTGGTATGTTATACTACTACTACCCAAACTATGTGGGCAGCATGAGTAAAATCTCATGTTCAAATTGATTAACAAAAACTCCAACTTCACTTCCAATTCAAACCCGTTTCTGTTCATAGTTTGGGGAAATAATGGACATATGATCTACCAGTACTATAGTTGTCACTTTTATCACACCCATTTATTTTTAACAAAACTAGAAATAGTAAGTAACTATGAAGAAACAAAGAAACAAAAGGGCTTAGGAAGGCAGGGAGCTTTACCTGGCCCTGCTTTGAACTGGTCCAGGCTACTAAATAAAACCCAATTGCATGCTTTAGCCCTTAGATCCTGGGTATGCTCTGTCACCTTGGAAAAATGCCGTTTGATTCCTCAACTGCGAGAGAAAGGCGCAAAGTGGAGGGCTAGACAATAGCAGAGGGCTCATTTCATCAGTAAATAGGGCTTATTGCTTAAAGCCGTAAAAGGGAATGCTTATTGGTGATGTCATCCCTTTGTGGAAGATTGATGAAGCTTGAGGCAGGGGCCATAGTGCGGTGTGTGTGTGTGTGTGTGTGTGTGTGTGTGTGTGTGTGTGTGTGTGTGTGTGTGTACAGAGGGAGTTAGGGTAGGGTGGTGAACTTGTACTGCCAACTCCAGTCTATAACTTTTCCCCCTCGTAGAGCTTGACATCACTTAAAATGTATTAAATGTATTTGGACCGCGACTACACTAAAATTGCTCTCTTTGGTGGTAAACTCCTCCAAATATACTTCAAAGTTCCAATCTGGCCCCGGGGGGTGGAGGTGGAGGGGGGCTTTTATCCTTGACCATGAGAGTGGGTGATGAGAGTGGGTGATGTTCTGCGCATGTAAACGTGCAGCGCTGGGTAAAGGTGGGGACAGCTTGTGCCCCCCCCCCCCCCCCCCCCCCCCCCCTGTCATTGTCTGGTTCCATTTACGTACGTCCAAGGGCCCACTGTGTCTTTTTGGGGTTAGTTTCTCATCATTTCTCCTGATGTAGAGAGACCCACGGGGTTGGTGGCAAGCTCACAATGCGGCCGTTGTCTGGTTACTGTCAGCTCTCTCAAATAAGGCTTCCTGTTCATTAGACTTCTTTTCACCTCGGCACAATGCGCCGGCTTTGCGGCAATAGTGAGTCGACGCCCATCTCTTCAATGCCATGTGAATAGTTCTAAATGGTGTTTATGCAAGCCATTGTTGCCTTTTGTGTGTCCGGTCTTAATGCACAGTGATTTTTTTTTCTGCTTTTGTAGCCTGGGATACATTATCATGCCTATGTGGCTTCAGATACATGCCTGGCTTTAGAGCCAGTAAACAGCCTAAAAGTTAACTCCCCGCGGACAATGGAAGAGATGCCAGATAAAGTGGGACAGAGTATATATACTAACTAACCACCCCATTTCAACATGACTTCCGCTTTTCAGAAAATCACTGTTTCAAAGCGTTGCCCTTTCCTTGTTTCTGTGCTTCTTTTCAGAGTATGCCTCTACCAGACAATTTAATATATATAAAAAAAAAATTATTTAAAAAATCCTCAGATTTGATTGGACGTCATCTGCCCCCCCCCCCCCCCCCCCCCCCCCTCACTAAACATACAGTAGACTGTTGATGTTGTTGCTTTGAAAGATTAGGCCGACTCTATCTGTCCCTACATCTGGCGAAGACTTGCTTTCTACACTGGGGTTGATGTATTTAAACGTCCCCCTGTGTCTCTATTCTCCTACGCACCAGGGTGAAAATGAAAAGGCGTAATACAGACGGACAGCCGGCTCATTAATCTGACACACATCCCAGTTTAGAGAATAAAAAAACGTCCAAATCGTTTAAATGATAATGTCAAAGCGATAGGTCTTGTGAGGGAAATGCTAGGTCCCGTGACTTCCTTCTGTAACTTTGATGTAGATTTCTCTGTTGCTGTTATATGTTTGTGTCATATAACTTCATTGGAAATGAGAAGAAGCAAAGCCACGTTACTTTTGCGTTTGAGTTCTGTTCATTTTAAACTTGCTTTTTGTTGGTATCTGTGTGTTTTTTTGGCTCTTGGTGTCACCGGCTGTTATCGATGTTTAGGTTTGACGCAATAAACTACAAACAGGACCTGTTATTGGCAGTTAGGTTTGACATCATAAACTACATACAGGACCTGTTCTTGACACAATAAACTACATACAGGACCTGTTCTCTGCAGTTAGGTTTGACACAATAAACTACATACAGGACCTGTTCTCTGCAGTTAGGTTTGACACAATAAACTACAAACAGGAGTCAGGACCTGTTCTCTGCAGTTAGGTTTGACATAATAAACTACATACAGGACCTGTTCTCTGCAGTTAGGTTTGACATAATAAACTACATACAGGACCTGTTCTCTGCAGTTAGGTTTGACACAATAAACTACATACAGGACCTGCTCTTGGCAGTTAGGTTTGACACAATAAACTACAAACAGGAGTCAGGACCTGTTCTCTGCAGTTAGGTTTGACATAATAAACTACATACAGGACCTGTTCTCTGCAGTTAGGTTTGACACAATAAACTACAAACAGGAGTCAGGACCTGTTCTCTGCAGTTAGGTTTGACATAATAAACTACATACAGGACCTGTTCTCTGCAGTTAGGTTTGACACAATAAACTACATACAGGACCTGTTCTCTGCAGTTAGGTTTGACACAATAAACTACATACAGGACCTGTTCTCTGCAGTTAGGTTTGACACAATAAACGACATACAGGACCTGTTCTCTGCAGTTAGGTTTGACACAATAAACTACATACAGGACCTGTTCTCTGCAGTTAGGTTTGACACAATAAACTACATACAGGACCTGTTCTCTGCAGTTAGGTTTGACACAATAAACTACATACAGGACCTGTTCTCTGCAGTTAGGTTTGACATAATAAACTACATACAGGACCTGTTCTCTGCAGTTAGGTTTGACACAATAAACTACATACAGGACCTGTTCTCTGCAGTTAGGTTTGACACAATAAACTACATACAGGACCTGCTCTTGGCGGTTAGGTTTGACACAATAAACTACATACAGGACCTGCTCTTGGCTAACTTTGTTTAGTGAGTTACTCAACGGCTGGCCCATTCTACAGTTGCTGCTAGGCACTTAGGAGATATTATTTCTTAAGTTGAGTCAATTTTGATTCCAAGATAAGCTCATGTGTTTTCGCGTTCGCCTCGAGAAAGTTGGCAACGGTTGAAATGTTTTTTCAAACAAAAGCAGAGAAAAGAAAAGAAAAAAGAAAGAGGAAAAAAATACTTGAAAAACTAGAGAGCACGAACGGGCAACATATCGTGGCCTCTTATCTGTTTGTAACATTGTTCTACATCACCTCCAGAGAGTAACCGATAGGCCCCCGACCATTCACTCCTCGGATAGACGCACAAAAGCCAGAGATATCTGCCCGGCAGATTACATTATATCCAGTTCAAAAGCATTCACGGTGAAGTATGCAGAACTCCGCCACGCTGGAGAAAAAAAAGAGGGAGATGCGTCTTAATGGCGGCCCGGTGATTACAGGTGAGAGATGTAAGTGATAGTCAGGGCCATTATTGTTAGGAGATTTGGTGTGTTTGACCCCCCTAAAGCACTCCGCTGCCAAGGGAATTTACGACAAGCCTTAGACCCTGAGGAAAGGAATGTTATGATTGCTCAGTGATATAACAATGCCACAACACACACACACACACACACCTATGGCTGGCGTATGACTTAAGGACAGGCTCAGGAGAGGAGCTTTGTTCATGATATCACTACAGGGACAGACTGGAGACACCAATGTTTTCCAATCAATTCTTATCGTTTCATCCTGCTTGAAGTGCAGAAGGGGCGTGGTTTGCACACATGTCGCAATGCAATACGCGGCAGGAAGTTTACACTCAGGAATTGTATTGTATTTCTCTGTGATCAAAATTTACCTGACTTGTCTAAATGGTCCTGATGCTGTAAGCGCCACCCACGCCCCCCCCCCCCCCCCCCCCCCCCCTAACAGTAAAAATGTGTACATACTATTAGTTCCAGGTCTGAGTGGTAACCACGTAAGGAGTGTCAGTCACAGGGGTTTTATTAACACGCTGTGGGGGAAGGACTGGAAGTTGTTTTTTTTGAGGGGGGGTCCATAACAGTGAAAAAACAAGCCTTGTCTTCACTTAATTTACCCTCCATTACCTCAGGCAGGTGCATTTCAGTTTGTATTTAACCCTTTCACTGCCACACTACCAAATGGTTAACCCTTTCACTGCGACAATACAGAAGGTTAACCCTTTCACTGCCACCCGACAAAATTAATGAACTCTAGTCGTGGTAATTCACTGCCTCCGACAAGACTCCGACGCCCCCCCCACCCCCCTCCTATTTTCCTTAAACTAAAGTAGTGTTGACTCTCATTCCCTCCTGGCTGATATTTCCATTAAGGGGGCCTTCCTTATCAAATAATGAAACAAAGAATCTATTTCTTGCCCACTGTTATTAACCTCCCCCAAATCAAAAGGTTCCCTCTGTAATGTGTTGCCTCCCACGCCGGTTAATTAGCTGGCGTTGCACTACATACTAATGCCACTTTCATGAGCGTAATCCCCGACAATGAACCCGGCCCCTTTGTGTCCCGTCCGTTTCCTTCAAACCCTCTTAATTAATATCAGCAAACACAAACCCAAGTTAATTGAAATGTGAACATCCCTGTCTTTACGGGTCACAATAACACAATCGCTACGTGTTTTGTTCCTCCTTGTTGCGACGGCTGTAATGGCGGGTATCATATCGCTATTTAGCATTTTATTGATCACTCTCGGTAGATGCAACAGAAACAGAATAGGGAGAAATGTCTTAGCCGAGAGTACAGAGAGGAGGCAATGTATGCAACCCCCGACATTGATTTCGGACAGCGCCATTAATATTCACAACCGCTTCAGATGAACATAGCCAGGTTTACGTGATTTGTTTTCATTGATTAAATGACATTTCCCCAGCTCCTCACACCACAGTTATTAATATAGTTTGCATTGATATTATTCCTGCGTTAACAACAATTTCACCCAGTGAGAGAGAGATTACGAGACAGATGCAAAAGAGCAGCGCATCTATGGCGGATGGCTTTAATCAGAGTCCCTTTTGATACAAAATCTTTATAAGTTTAATCAATCTTTATGGACAAGCTTTTCAGCCTGTATGCAAGTTTGAATAGCTTAGTTTTTAAAGAGGCTGCGCCCCACTGTCAGGTGTTTTGATACGTTTTGCAAATTGCAAATCATTCCAGGAATATCAATTAGGTTGCACACATCCCAAGTGGGTTTCCCAATCACTTCATATGCAGTCCCGGGCCATATCACAGAATTAACTGTCCCTACATGCATTTATGTATCCGTTGCTTTATGCTAGGACATGTAATACAGGCAACAATTCCCAACCAGTGTGAGGATTGTAGTTAAACCTAGAACAAAGAGAATTCTGGCACACTACCAAATCAAAACAAATTATTATCACATTTTCTTTTGCCGTATTAGCCCTGTGAAGAGAAACGTCTGAGCAGTGGGTTGCCTTTATAGTCTTTATGCAGTGATATTTCTAAAGTTAATATCATCTATGTTCCAGTGGTGGTCTGTCACTCATTATTTGCATCCACACGTTCGATTAGCAATCACGACATATTCCAAAGACCTGCCTACTAAGCTAACAGGCGTAACACCTGATGCAAACCAGTGGAATATCAAGCTGTTTTATTTTCTCCACCCATGTATCCCTGTTTACCCGGTGGGTTGGTATTCTGTAGTTCTCTTCCTCGCTAGGTAATAATGAGTTGAAAAGGTGTTTGAATCAGAGGTGTAGTGGTAGTTAAGGATAATGGGCCGGCTGTATTACTGAGGGGAGTTTGTATATGCACAGTGATGATCCCACTATCCTATATATTCCCACGGTAATTAGGTGACTCTGTTCTTAATACCCAGAGAAAGAGGTGGGTATATTCCCTGTACCTACTGTATGCACACCAACGATTACACCACTGAATTTAACATTGGTGGTATCAGTACACACACACACACACACACACACACACACACACACACACACACACACACACACACACACACACACACACACACACACACACACACACACACACACACACACACACACACACACACACACACACACACACACATATATATATATATGGATTTGATCGAGATTTTTTTAATGGTATGAAGTTTTTCCTCATGTACACTTGATCAATACCTCAAGATAGAGAACCGCTGAATAGAAAACCGCCGCTTCTCCTGTGAGAGAATTGTAAGACTTTGCCTTTCTGACGGAGACGAGGGCTTTTCTCAGTGTCTTAAGGAGGCATTAGTCGTGTAGGGGATGTCACGAGGTTATCGTCAGTGATAGCCTCCGCGCCATAAAGCCGCCCGCATTCCAAGTAATCTCACTGACCTTCCATTCTGCCCCGGTTTGTTATCGCACGATAGACAAGAATATGAGCATGGAGAAGGGAATAATAATAATAACAATGTGAAAATGCCTGAATACCTACAGATGCACAGATAGTCTAGACTAGCTACTATGGCCGCAGCCCAAGCAAAAACAGAATACAGGGCAGACAGTATTTTCTCACTCTTAATGTTGGCCAGAGGAGAGGGCAGTGCAGAGGCAGGACAAAGAGGCCACTTGTGGCAGCACACACTGTATTTTATCACAGTGGTTTTATTACCACAAGAGCAGCCGAGAGGACGGAATAACTCAACGCACAAATCCATATAATGCTATTTGTTCGGCTTTACTGTGCTTTACCATCTTTGACATTACGGGGGGGGGGGGGGGTATAGATCCACCGGAGAGCACCTGCCGGGAACTTCGACGACTTGCTTTCAGAGGGCCTTTTATTTTTTATCAGGAACAGCATTGAAAATGTAGAGGAGGTTTCATAGTGAGATCCAGGCAGTTTTCACAGGGGAGATAGCCGACAGACCAAACTATCTGCTCCCCTTATTTCTTAAAAAAAATAAAAGAAGCATTGATCACCGGGGCATAGCCAATATGGAGGTTAATCCATTCCAGTGTCTATACGACGGGCTGCTTATGGGAAGCACATTTGCTTAGAGCAGTCAAGCAAATTATTACTTACTGCCCTGTAAGCTGATAACACAAATTAGATACCCATTAAAGTCGAACAATGTATATAGTATGAGGAGATATGAGGGGTGATACCTGTAGGGATGCTTAAGTCATATGGTATTAAAAAAAGAAATATGCCTTGCGCCTGCAAACTTTAGAAGTGGAGAGATGTTTATCCTCTTGGAGGAGATGCATAATAGTAATCTCATATGCACAGAGGCAGCTGCCAGGTGGAGTATAGCACACGCCATGTTTATGAATAGAAAGCATTACAGGGACTGGGGAGCATGCTGGCATGGACCAGTGAAACAGAACTTTTATTTAATTTTTTTCATCGTCTACCCAGTGCTTAGAAGTCCTCTCGTGTGCCTAAAAAAGTAGGGTATAGTTTTAGCTCAGGGGGGTCATCTTCACACAGCCACGTCTGCTTGTTGTGTTCCGGGCCCCCCCCGCTTTTGTCGAAACGGACCCAGGTGTTAAGGAGCATTCTGTTCAAGTTCCTCTAAAGTTGAAGCCCTGACCTGAATGTGGGCCGGACGAGGCCGAACAATGGGGCCCGTTAATACGATCCTGCTACCTGAGGGCCCTGTGAAATCAGTGCACTGAGAAACATGCCACTTGTAACGGGCAGAGCCACAAACTCCACCTGGGCTTCTAACCGTACAGTACGTGCTCCGGCTCCGGCCTTCTGCTCCCTATCGGATGAGCCCGGGTTTTAATTAACGCGCCAAACTCCTCTCTCTCTCTCTCTCTCTCTCTCTCTCTCTCTCTCTCTCTCTCTCTCTCTCTCTCTCTCTCTCTCTCTCTCTCTCTCTCTCTCTCTCGGGGCCACGGGGAGGTGTTCGACAGCTTTTTAGAAAGAGAGAGGAGGAGGCGCTTGGTTTTTCGGGGGCCCTGTTCGGGAATCCCCCCGGCGGCGAATACTACTTTTTGACTTTTGTCTGTTGTTTTCTTTCTGCTCGGCCGGCCGGGTGATAGTCGGGGATTCATCTTAACGCCGGGGCCTTTGTGTGGCAGAGCGTGGAGTCAGCAGTTATTCTCCAGCTGACGACTCTCACTGCTCGGGCTCTGAAAGTGATGAAGCTGAAAAACACAAAGGCAAATTAAAGGGGTACAAAAACACTGGCCATTGTCCCATTGTCCAGGGTCACAAATAGTCAAGTAAAAAAGCCACACAGCGTGTCGAAATGTATTCGCCTACACCCCCACCCCTCTCCCGCCCCTCTCTCTTTATATTCATTAGATTCATTATAGGCCACAAAGGATTGCCAACAAAACAGCTTGTGATTTTTAGTTGAATTCATCCCCCTCGGAGGCCTGCAGGGAATTAAAGTAGGTGACTATCACTGGGAGGGGGAGCGGGCTTGACACATCTGAAGCTCTCACTGATGCTAATAGCCAAAGCGTATCCAGAATACACAGGAGCTGACCCCCAAACAGATTGTGGGGGTTTAAATCATTAGTTTGCAAATTAAGCAAAAAGTACATTGGGGTGTATGTTACGAGTCAAGCCCCCCTCTGAACCTTAGATTAGTGTTTGTCAACTACCCTTTCTCTTCCTAACCCCCCCCCCCCTCTCCTCTCACCCACTCACCATCCTGAAATTAATAAAGGAGAGAGACATAGCGACACTTTGGAAGGAAGACACATGCCTCTCGCGCGCATTTCAAGCACCTGTTAAACAAACGCACTTAAGGCAGGAATAAAAAATTGCAGCAGGTTCAAATTGGTGTAAAATCTTCATTTGGATGATGTCCCCGGGGCCTGCTTATTACTTGAGATTTATATAGCATTAGTTCTGCCTGGCAAATGCGGTGCACCATTCCACCTCACGGAAATATGAAGTGGTTTGATAAAAAAAAAAAAGCGACGACAGATTCTCTCATTAAAAAAAATAACCTAAACCTTTTAAAGATTAATTAATTGGACTTGTGGCATGCAGCTCTGATGCACGTGAGTTCTGTGCTCGTGCCCCTGGGCGCCGCACACTATATACAGTGTGAGTCGACCGCTCCGGCTCGTCTAGATGGCGTGCAAGGAGAAGTGCACCGCCGAAACAAAAGTAGACCCATCTACAATACCGAGGTATGTTTTATATAGGACGTGTTTGTCATTTTACGAGATAAAAAAAATAATAAACTGCATCAAAGTGATCCACTATGATATTGTGCCGCGGTTCTTCTTGAAATTTGAAGTTAGTCTAACCGAAATAGTTGCGGGAAGCCACTGTGTTGCCGTGAACGTCTGGAATTGGGGGTGAAGACTATAGATGAAGCGGCACAAAGGCATTCTCCCTATTGAGGCAGTGTGTTTCAGTCACCAATCTGTTTTGTCCTCCATTCTTTTCAATTTGTTTACATTTGGCCCCTGCCGGAGAGGGACAGTCTATTGATTTATTGTCCCTGCTTCCTGAGAGCGACGTTAAGAGTGCACAAGCCCCCCCCCCCCCCCCCCCCCCCCCCCCGTCTTCAGGCCCTTGCTCTGGCATTGTGTCCCCCCTGGTCTCTGGCCTCTGTACAGAGATAGGCCAGGGACCGGCTCTGCCTGGCCAGCACAGCACAGGGACCTCACAAGAAAGAGCCCCCGAGCCGCATGTAGAGGCCTGAGAGGACACTGCCTGCAGCACACAATGTAGTCTACGTGTGAATGGGAGATTCCATGGATCGCTTGCCTCACACACAGAACACTCTTTTCTGTGATGGTGTGAGATTCATTTAGGTTCTCGCTAGAATGTGGACGTTATTGTTGGGACATACCCTTCCAAGAAAAAATAAATAGAAAATGCCCTTTAGTGAAATTAAACAGTGTGGCAAAATGCATTCTTTAAATTATTTTGCTGAAACGGTCATAATAATAAAAATCCCCCCCCCCCCCCCCCCCCCCCCATATATAGAAGCAATGTTTTTTGTGTCCTATGCGTCACTTTTTGTGTTTTTTTTTTCTCTCTGCATGGTTGGTATTCATATTTGCTGATGTCTCTCTCCTTCGACAGATTGATATTTCCTTTTGAAAAGCATCTGTTTGGAAATTCTAAAGGACAATTTATACGAGTGAAAAGAACCATTGCAGATGAAAGTTAAAATGCTATTGTAAAACGGCCCTTTCACTCCTCTAGCTCAGAGATAAACAATTTCCCATGAATATATGTGGTACCCCCCCCCACCACCACCTATCTCTCACAAAAATCAGAATGTGTCCCATACTGAGCCTATTGTAGTCTATTAAAGGAAATCCTTCCCTGTGGCAAAGCATTTTGCAGGTTTCAAGTAGATAAATGTCTTGGAAGAGGGATAGAATGCATTTCTACAAAACTGCATTAAAGAGTAATGTTTGTCAACGACCCAGATAAAAACTTCACAGTCACAATTCTCTTTTTTTAGAGCCGGTAAAATGCATTTGGCAATGTGCAAAGCTGATTGGTGCGGCTGGCCTGCCTACAGGTTAGCAGCCTCATTTCCAAATCTCTGACAGCAATATGTGTCGCCGTGCGCTTCATCCCGATTGCTTGTGTTCAACACAAACCACGGTCACTCTATATATGGAAATCTCTGTCTTCGGGGCGAAATAAAATTTAAAAAGGTGAGATTGGCACTTTAACCTCCACGTGCCCCCCCCCCCCTCCCGCTTCGAAATATGTTTTAGACTGATACATTATACTATTGCGAATTATTTATCAAGAAGATACAAGCTTGATATTTCCAAAAAAAATAATGAGATGTTGAGGTGGCAGCTGGAAGGTTCCGGTCCAGTGAGCAGCATCTATGAATGGGAGGAAATGAGGTAAATATGGCTGGTGGGAGAGAGGCGCCACGTGGAGAATGTGAAAGAGAGTGGACGGCCCTGTTTGGGTGGCACTGACCAGGAAAGTTTACAATCCACTACGGCTTTGTGATCTGCAGTTTAATCTCTTTTCCCGGGATATAGGGAAGCGTTCATATCCTGCATCAACAGTGATCCGTTTTCATAATTGTCCCATAATTCAAGGTCAAAGGTTATGATGGTAATGGTGTAGAATATCTTCAGTCCAATCATGTTCACCACAGTGTGAAGCGTTACAGGTGGCACTATGGAGATACATTTGCAGAGCTTTGTTATTTATAGTTTACAAAACAAAATTACTAAATTATACATGTCTTTCTTAGAATTGTCACCATTTCAAAACTTCCGAGAAGAAGCTTCCAAGAAGTCGGATGCATTGGCTGGACAGCTCATTTTCATCCCCAGTCCCTGGGCAGGTGAATCAAAGTTAGAGTGTAACAAAACATCATGTCAAACTATGTCATCAAATTAAAACTAAATCTTTTTGAGGCACTGTGAACCAAACATAGGCCTAGAAGACTTACCGGTACAAGTTTTGTAAACAAATTGCGAGCCCTGCCACAGTGGCGGCTGCTGACCAAATTTTTTGGTGAAGCACAAATTATTATATTATATGTTAAATAATATTTTTAAAACATCCCCCAATGTGTGTGGCAGTGGTGGCTGTGAGTTAAAAATATTGGGGAGGACGGGAGAGATACAAAAATGTAATAAAGAAGTACAGACACACAGTGTGGTTATGAAGACAGCAGACTGACACTACAGTTAAAGACAACAGGCACTAGTAATAAATACCTTGGAATAACTCTTGACACACACGCCTCACTTAGAAACATCACATCAATAGCTATAGGAGAGAGGAGGAGGGGAGAGGAAAGGAGGAGAGGGGAGAGGAGGAGGAGGAGAGGAGGAGGAGGGGAGGAGGAGAGGAGATGTTGGGTCCAGAACTGGTTGGAAAGGAAATTATAGAACCCATAGCAAAGTTGTACAATAGAGCTTGTAAAATTCACGGTAGATTTCCACCCTGGACTACTGCACTCTCAGTCAGTCACAGTTTGGGACTTGTTGTCATTTCGCCTGGATGTACAGATCAATCTCAGATGCACATCACTCAGCACTATAGGAACTGAACGACACACACACACACGTGTGCACACACACACACACACACACACACACACGCACACACACACGCACACACGCACACACAGAGGCCAGGCCACAGCGGACCAAAATAAATCGCTCGTTACCCACAGAAAGGCAGAAAGCATACCAACGCACGCAGTAAAATACAGCCAATTAATTCATAATCAACACAGACCCGCCCCACACAGCTACTAAATATTTAAAAAAAGAATTTCACTCACCATTGACAACGTTACTTCTTAGGAGGAAATAGTGTCCCTGTCCCTCCCATCACTTGTAAATGAAATCCATCCTTCGCTCTTTTCTGATGAAACGTTCAATGACCTCCTCTGCAGTTGCAAATCCAGCAATGCAACAAACAGCAGTCTTTTGTGATCTAATCGATCCTTCATTTGCGTGAGGATGCTGTCGAAATCCACTAAACATTGTTCTGTTGATGCGTGACACACGTTCCATTTTCTGGACTCCGACTCCGTTAGCTACAACAAGTTAGCTTACAGACAGTCCAAGCCGGCAATCACGTCAATTACACTACTTCACTGAGATAAAAAAAATATATATATATATACATCATCAAACGATGCACAATAAGTTCATGAACAATAACAAAACACTCCACCCTGGGCTTGGTAGCTGCGGTGGTAGCCCTTTAGCTACGTTAGCTCCAACAAGTTAGCTTCTTCAACTGACAGCTTTGACAGCTCGCCATTACTGCAGTTATCGGATCAGGCCAGATCAGAGAGCTCAGAGCTGTCACTTGGCCATTTTTGAAGAAAAAAAAAACATTCACTGAATTTTTTTTTACAGAGGGTATATATATATATATATATATATATATATATATATATATATATATATATATATATATATATATATATATATGTAAATTAATAATAATTATGAGTGAAGTACTGCCTCACGTGTTGTCATGGAATAACCTCCACTGCCCTGCCATTGTAAACGTCAACAACAACAACAACAACAACAACAACAACGGTGAAACAGTTTATCAGGTATCCTTCTTGCTTCAAACTGTATTCAAGTGAGCCAATCTCCTCTGAGAACAGTTTGTTTATTCGTGAAAGATTTTCCGATTTCACTCGAAAAAACTCCACTGTGCACTTAAAAAAAACAATCAAAGGTCGTTAGCGTTTGTACAAATATCAAATGACTCCACTATTCAGCGTCAGGATCGTGAACAATGTAATTGATCAGACACTGTTAATCAAACAACTCAAAGACATAATCAGAGAAGGAAACAGAGAGAGACTGAAATCAAACAAGAGGTGGACGCGGGCAAATACTGCGGCATGGTCATGCTGGACCTACAAAAGGCCTTCGACACTGTCAATCACACCATTCTGATTGACAAGCTAAAAGCAATTGGTTTTGATAGTTTATCAGTGAGCTGGATACAATCCTACCTGGAGGGGAGGGAACAGATGGTGGAAGTAAACGGTACACTATCCCCCCCCCTCACAGTGAGCTGTGGTGTTCCACAAGGAAGCATACTAGGACCGCTACTATTCCTAATTTATGCAAATGACATGTCGTCAGCTTGTGACTGCAACTTGTTCCTGTTTGCGGACGACTCAGCCCTGCTGGTCTCTGACAAGAACAAGTTACAGGTTGAAAAAGCCCTCAGCTCGGAACTAGGCAAAATCTGCATATGGCTCGCCGACAACAAACTATCATTACACATGGGCAAAACAGAGTCCATTCTCTTCGGTTCAAATAACAAACTCAGCAAGACCGACGGCTTCTCGGTTACAGTTGGTGACAATATTATCACGAGGAAAGATGAAATTACCTACCTGGGTTCCATCCTAGAGGCTAATCTTTCCTGTGACAAAATGGCATCCAATGTAATAAAAAAAGTCAACCAACGAACGCGATTCTTGTACCGGATCTCCGCTCTGGTAAACAAGAATACCCTGAAGACTCTAGCAGGAGCACTCATTCAAGGGTACTACGACTATGCTTGCACCTCATGGTACCAAAGCACCTCAAAGGCACTAAAAAACAAATTACAAACATCTCAAAACAAGCTAGTCAGACTACTACTTGACCTGACTCCTAGAACCCACCTCACCCCTGCCCACTTTGACAACCTAGGATGGCTTAGAGTAGACGACAGAGTACAGCAACTTGCAATGGGCCTGGTCTACAAGATACACTACGCGACCAAGGTACCCATGTACATGTCAAAATACTTCCCAAAGGTCAGTGAATACCACGATCACAACACCAGAGGGAGCTCCACAAATCATGTAAAACCCAGATTCGGATCAAACAAGGGACTAAACACGTTTCGCAATTATGCCACATCAATGTGGAACGCCCTGCCTAAAGCTGTAAAGGAATGTGAATCACTACCCACCTTCAAAAACACTCTCAAAAAACACCTACGTGAGACTGCAATTCGAAACTGGCCCCTACAAATGTCCTAACCTAGGTTGTACAGTAAATGACCAAGTAAGGCTTTGTCAATATTCCAATGTACAGTGTAAAATGTGTGTGTGTCCCCTTCCCAACCCCCCCCCCCCCCCACCTCCAATGTACAGCCCTCACCCAACCCACCCAACCCCACCCACCCCAACCAACCTCCTCCAATGTACAGTTTCTATGCCAAATGTATATACACTCCTTTTCTGGACACTTTTGTATCACAAACAGTACTGTATTTGCAAATCTGATATGTCATAAATGTATAGATGTAGCAGTACTGTCTATCTGTATGTCATGTATGTCATATATGTTATGATGAATTGAAAATGGGGGACCCTGATGTAAACAAGTCGAAAGTCTTTCTCTGGTCTGCATCCCCTTAACAATTGTATGTATTGAGCTGTACTGTACTGTACCCATTCTGCAATCTGTTAATAAACTTTTCAATCAATCAATCAATCAATCAATGCAGACAAAAAAACAAAAGGTGTTGTGCTGCCTCAGCTGAAAAGAGCCCACCTGTCGACACGTGGCATTCAGAGAACAAATCATCCAGTCATTGAAGTTCTACAGAACAAGTGAAGAATGGAGACCCCTTTCAGTACAGTTGAAGTGTGTCTCCCCGTAGAGGAGCGTTCTGTGGGAACAAAGCTGAGAGGCTACGTATTAATTCAATTCAGACGCTGACACTCATTGTGTTCGCTCATCTGCCGCAGTGGATGTTTCATATTAGGGTGCCATAATACCTCGATGAACATGTTGCAAAAAACCCAAAACACGCCTCGTTTACGTGTGGCTGAGGGGGGTCTACATGTGCGGCCAGTAATACTATATGTTTTCGGAGTAAGGATGTGAACTATTCTATTCTAGAATTTGCTTCTGTATAGAAGGAGATACATGGCACGTTGTTGCATTGTATTGTAAAATACCATTTAAATGCTTAACATTTGGATTTCGCGTATGAGGTTCACCCCTCTCCTCCTGACACAAAACAAACATACTGTTCTCCACTCAACTGTGGTCAAAACACGCCGGGCTGCTATACAGTGTGCGCCAGGCGTCGCAACTTGTTGATTGAAAAAGTTTTTCTTTTTCAAAGGGGGGGGGGGGGGGGGGGGGGGGATGACAGGGAAAGAATTGGTTTATTTAATTCAGAGCTGTTTGTCCTCCTCCCCCGACTCTCTTTTCTTTGTTTTTATTTATTTCATCCTCTCAGCGTCCCGTTGCTTTCCAGGACCCCCTTTGTTCTTGGTGAAGGGGGTTCTTTTATTGAGGAGAAATCGCCCATCTCGGAGAGCAGAGCTTTGCCTCGATGCAGATCTTCATTAATCCCGGGGGCCTGGGCTCTCTCTCTCTCTCTCTCTCCTCTCTCTCTCTCTCTCTCTCTCTCTCTCTCTCTCTATGGCAGCCTGCCGTTTTTTGATGGGAATTGAATGTGATACCGGCGTTGTGGGTTTGTATGGCCCATGTTCCTTCCTGTGTCTGTGCACAATCAGACAGACCCAATTAAATAATTTGCAACAATAAAAGGAAACAAAGGGATATACCCAGGCTTAAAGTGAGGGCTCCCTAACCATTTGCATTCTGCCATTTTACTCCCTGTATCATGTTAATTAATTTGCTTTGAAACCATGAGGGGAGAAGCACAATGGGAAACAGAGCGTCTCATTTCTGGGGGTATGTTGGGAGGATGCTTTGTATTCAGGTGATGTGCTAAAAATCAACATTTTACAATAGAATGATCCAGCTCGTCTACCTACGGATCACCAGCAGCCCATTCAAAAGTGAATTGGATTCATTTGAGTGCTGCTGCTGCTGATGCTTTCTTTTTCTTTTTCCTTTTGTAAGATTGAACTTTTGTAGAAGAGAAACATGCGCTCCACCAACAACAATGGGACGTTTCAGCCGTGTAGGAGGAGGGAGGCATAACACTCTCTCATACTCCTATACCAATAAACTATTCATTTGTACAAATACAAATAAATATTAATAATAAATAATAATAATAATACAATTAAAATAATAATAATAATAATGAAAAATCATGGCGTTTCGGTCGGGCTGATGGCAGCTTCAGATGAAGATGCATAGACAAAAGGAAGTATTTGTAAGGGGTTAATATAATGAGCACAGATGGTGGCAAGCAAAGAAAGTAACATGAATGCATAATATATATCTATCTATATTCAACCAGTTTCAGTAAGGAAAACCCATCAAAGTAAGTAGTAATTTTATACCTGAGCATTATGTCCAATATTATCACATTTTGGAAAATAACTACAATTTAAGAATGAAAGATGCATATCTGATTAGGGTTAATAATCCCATTGTAATATCACATGCCATTTCATTCATCTAAAATTACTCTCCTGATAAACTGCCTTTAAATTAAAATAAATAAAATAAAAAAGTGGTCAAATCTGAGAAATAAAACTGCTTTGCTTGATGACGATACAGTATCTATTTCTGTATCACAGTATCTAAATCTATTTACAGTACATTTATTCAGCAATGTTCATTGTGAGATTAAGAATGTTTCTAATAGCTGATATAATAACCCTGCACTTAATTAACAAAACTGTAAATGATAATGTTAATGTATCATAACCAAAGTAACAAAAGTGTGTATGGAGAGATAGTATTAACATCAACAATAGCAGTAACATATTATGTGTGTCAAAACCATCCAAAAATTAAGAAAAGTACTGTATGAAATTAGAGGGGGGCATAAGCATATTGTGTTATTTCAACACATCCTTTTTTAGAGTGTGTGGACTGAAAAATATGAATGTGTACAAAAGCTGTCACACGCTGCAATAACCTGCCTGCAATTAATAAACATGTCAAATGATACAAAAGCAGCTATAGCCTATTATGTAATAGTAACCTGCCCATGAAATAAAAAAAAAAATCACTTTATAATTTTTTTTCAAAATATGTCAGAATATTAACAAACATGCACTTAAAATATAATAATTTTGTATAAACTTCAAAATACAGTAAAACCGCAGTTTCTTCACCAATCTGTCAAAGCTGTTATATGTCATCATAACCTGTCTGAAAATGAATGGATGTATGAACTGCGATATACTGACAATCAACAAAAGGGAGTTGTATACGCCGTATCCTGCCCTTAACCGAACAAAAGTGTGACTTGTGAGATACATACGTATATAATAAGTGCCTTTGTGGACACTAATATGTCGTGTCCGACGGAGGGGTAAGTGAATAGTGGATGACTGGCCCGTGATAAGCAGTGAAGGGCCCCATATGGACCTGTTAGGGACCTGCTGTTGGTTCTCGGCTGGTCCGGGGCCCTGTAATTGAAAGAAATGAGCCATGGAACTGACACATTAGCACTCTCCCCAGAGACGCTCTGTGTGTGTGTGTGTGTGTGTGTGTGTGTGTGTGTGTGTGTGTGTGTGTGTGTGTGTGTGTGTGTGTGTGTGTGTGTGTGTGTGTGTGTGTGTGTGTGTGTGTTGTGTGTGTGTGTGTGTGTGTGTGTGTGTGTGTGTGTGTGTGTGTGTGTGTGTGTGTGTGTGTGTGTGTGTGTGTGTGTGTGTGTGTGTGTGTGCACCACACATACGCATACTGACACATATGCACGCCCACGCACGCACGTAAACATATGCACCCTCCCTAGAGACAGTTTGTGTGATCAAAACACACACGCATGCACATACACACGCAGTCTCCCGAGATGCTGTGTGTGCACAAGACACACAGTATACACTTGCAGACATGCACACATTATGTGCTCATACAATTATACCTGCTCTCACGTGCACACATTCACCCTCACTTCTCTATCACAAACACATTCTCTCTTCCCCCTCTTTACACACACACGCGCATGGGACGCACACTCTCATGCACACATACTCACACTCACATGCTCAGACATAACATCCCCACCTGCTTTTTGCCTCTCTAAACAGTCCACCATCATCTACACACACACACACACTGTACAAACTTTATCTCCCTGTACCGACACAGACCCAGCCAGTCAGCCCATAGCGTCAGCCAGCCAGCCAGCCAGCAGCCCCCTACTGTAAGTGAGACAGGCGGTGAGATTGCGCAGGGTCTCCGTCTGGGTTAAGGGGATAATGAGAAACGGCCCTGCAGTGAGTTAATCAGCTCATCGCTCTCCCCAGCACTGCCATTTATTCGCTGTTTATTCCCCAGTCTAGTGCCCTCAGGGGGACGGCTGTCTGCGGGGCATCACCCGCGGGCTGCCCCCTGTGCCTGATTTAGTGCCGCAAATGCACCTCGTGGGCTAGATTAGACTGGACAGTGATCAAACCTTATTTGCACTCTGATTAGACGGAGCTGCCCCCCCGCACACTGGCCGCGCTGAAGCAATTCTCTCCTTTTAGTCATGTTATACTGCTGCCCGCCGTGAAAATGATTAACACAGGGGGGGCCGAGGGGTGGATGTATAGCAGCCTGCTCACCATAGTGAGATCCCTCCTCCCTGCATACAGTAGCAGTACTGGGGGGAAAAAACAACAACCCCTTTTAGTAACTGACAGCTTGGCTGCTTCCGTGTTGCTTTTCACGGCTATAGTTGTTTATGGATCCATAAGCTGTTTATAACCACATATAACACACTGGGGGTAACCTTAAATTAAACAATATTGTGGGAAATGGTACAATCTGGCTCCGTCAGTTAGAATTACATCTTTAATGTGAACTCGTAAATATACAGTGTATGTCATAAGATTTGACTCTTTGTTTTTACAGTGTAGCTTGTCAGTTTGTCCGCCATGTGTTAACACAGTGGGTATATGAGAGATATATAGTGTAGACCCCCATTTGATAAGATGTTGTTTCAGGGACCCCCATCCGAGGAGATTTCCATAACTGTCTGTACTGTAGGTGGGTGTTATGTATTATCTCATCGGGTTAACGTCCAGTCAATGAAACAGCATTCCCCCATTTTTCTGCAGACCCCCTGGATCCCCTTTAAAGGACCATACCAGTCATTTTGACTTCTCACCATTATCATAGATAGAGTGTTAAAACTTGCATGGCAGCTGGCTTCACGAGATCTAAAAATAAATTGTGTTGTTTTAGTAAATCATGTTGGTGGTTGAAAAGGTGTGGAAATATTTCCACAAGGAAGTCACCGGGTAATTCACCCTTGTGATGACCACAACATCTTTTACTTTTGCTAACACTCTATTACGACCTCTGCACGGGTCATTAACTCTCACAGGTGCCAGATTTGAATGGCTTGTACTATAGAGTGACATAGTGATGTTGGCGAAAGTAAAAGGCGCCCTGGTATTCACAAGGGTGAATTACCTCTGCCAGCATTTTCTCACCGGGACAATCTCTTGTAATGGCGAGAAGTCAAAATTATACTATTATAAATTATATATAGAGAGAGAGAGAGAGAGAGAGAGAGAGAGAGAGAGAGAGAGAGAGAGAGAGAGAGAGAGAGAGAGAGAGAGAGAGAGAGAGAGAGAGAGAGAGAGAGAGAGAGAGAGAGAGAGAGAGAGAGAGAGAGAGAGAGAGAGAGAGAGAGAGAGAGAGAGAGAGAGAGAGAGAGAGAGAGAGAGAGAGAGAGAGAGAGTTTTTCTGGATGTGCTGTTGAGCCACCCAGTTTGTGTGTCTGGCTGACTCAGCAAGATATTGGTCCCTTTTACCTCCCAAATGCTGAGACCGATATCTCTCACCTAGTTTGATCTTATCTCCACCCCCCCCCCCCCTCTCTCTTTCTGCATGTCTTTCTTTTTGTGTGTGTGTGTCTCTTTCTGTCTGTCTCTCTCAGTGTCTGTCTGTCTCTCTCTGTCTGTGTCTCTTTCTGCCTGTGTGCGTCTGTCTCTCTCTCTGTGTCTGTCTGTCTGTCTGTCTCTCTTTCTGCCTGTGTCTCTGTGTGTGTCTGTCTCTGTCTGTGCGTGTCTCTTTCTGTCTGTCTGTCTCTCTATGTCTGTCTCCTTCTATCTCTCTCTTCTCTCTCTCTCTCTCTCTCTCTCTCTCTCTCTCTCTCTCTCTCTCTCTCTCTCTCTTCTCTCTCTCTCTCTCACACCTTCATTTCACTATATGTCTATGTGACGAATAAACCTCTTGTATCTTGAATCTTTCTCTCTCTCTCTTCTCTCTCCATACCAGACTCGTGTTTCTATTTGGCCTATAAGTTATGAATTTTCTGTGTCCCAGTGGATTATTACCATTGGACCTTGGGTTAGGCTCAGATAGCTTATGCGGCCG